>NW_027419826.1:0-8201 GCF_009905375.1 Apium graveolens
CATGAGAAGAAATGAAGGCTCATACCTAGCAGTATGCATTTGATTTAGCTTGACCCTGGTATCATTTGAATTTGTGATATGAGCTTGAACTTGTCAAACAGGGCCTTGAAAGAACTCTTCATATTTGACACTTCCTTCTCCATGGAGGCCAGATTCATCCTTGACATTTGCTCAGTGAAAGACTGGAATTTATTCTTGATGTCCTTTTGAGAAGGCACAATGTCATCCATCTTTTCCTTGATCAGCTTCCTGATTTTATCTTCATGTCCAGTCAATTTTACTTCAAGGGCCTTTCCAAAGAGATGGAAAGCCTTGAGTTGAGCTTTGTGCACATCCATGATGGCATCATAGACTTCAGGAGGAGTGAGAGATTTAGCATTGCTTCCCATGATAGTTATGTACTCCCTCCTGAATCTAGCCAAAACTTCATCCATTTCTACTGCCATGGTCATCAGACAACCAGGCATCTACATTGCCATCCTCTTCAGCCTCATCTACTATCTTCTCCTTCTGTTGTTCAACCTCTTCATTGAAGCATAGCAGTATAGCTTGATAGTCCTGGTTCCCCATGTCTGAAGTGAGCAATTGCTGAGAGAGATTGGCCAAGCCTGAGATTTGATCTACCAACATGTCATCAACTGTAGAAGGCTGAGCTTCCATATCTTGTAGTCATTGAGCCATGACATGTGGTTGGCTGGATTGAGATGTGGATGGCTGTTGAGAAATGTCCAGATTACCGCCTGTGACTGAGGTCACAGTTTGACTCACAGATAAATCTGTGGTTTTGACAGTTTGTTGTTCACCACATGTAGTGGGAACCTCCATTGGAATTGGAGAGGATTTGACTGGGTTACTGTCATGTACACCAGCCTCAAACCTTTGTGCACCTTGCAGAGCACTGTCACATAAATGTGATGAACTTGCCTCTCCCATAACAGGGTCATTGGCAATTGTACTCCTAGCTTCAACTGCCATGGCAATTTCAGCTAGGGTTTTGAGGGGAGTTGTTCCTTCTAGAGGAACCTCCAATTGAATTGGAGAGGATTTAGATAGCTCTCCCTCAAGAGTACTACCCTCAAACCTATTCATCTGTGAAGATGATTGTGCACATGAAGGTGCAAGAGTGACCATGGGGTCTTCAGTAAAAACTGATGAAACCCCATGTTTTTGATGGTGTCATCAAGTTCTACCCCAGCTAGTAGCCTCTCACCATCTAGATGTTGGTTCTGTGTGGTGATCACAGTTTCATGAACCATGTCACTTGAGTGTTGGTGCACTTGAGAATCAGATTCAAGTGCTCTATATGAAGAAATTTGAGAGATTAGAGAAGTTTGCTCAGTTGTGAGTGTTGGCAGCTCCCCCTGAATGGATGAGGGAGCTTCAAATGGTGTGCCCTCAATGTGTGTGCCATCCTTATTTCTTCTACCATACACTCTAGGTGCAGGTTGTGCTGACTCAGTACAGGATGCATTGGGGTGAATGCTCTTTTCAATAGATACACCCTGTTGAGAGGATGCATCTAGTAACTGTTTACTCCCCATTTGTTCAACTGTGCCCTTTTGGGAGGACACAGAGGTGTTTTGAGTGGTCAACTCAGGTATCTTACTCTTCTTTGGTCTCTTGACCAAGGGTGACTCTGGTTCAGTTTTTTTCACTCTCATTTACAACAGCAAGGGTTGGTTCCTTTCTCTTCTTTTTACTCACTTCAGTCTTTTGAGAGACTAAAGTGGTTGGTTTGCTAACATCTAGTGGTTTAGAAGAAGGGGCTGCAGCTTTGGAAGGTCCCTGTTGGTGTGCCTGTGTTTGTACTTCCACAGGCTCAGGAACCATAGCTGAACTAGCAAATTGAGGAGCCCTCATGTCTGGCATAGGGTAAGGATAAGTCCTGAATCTCTCCAACATAAATGGAGTGATTCTAAGACTTACACTCACCTTATTCTTTGTAGTAAGTGAGCCAAATATTATTTTGGACACTTGCTTACAATTGCCAATTCTACTACTATCAATACCAGCTAACAAATGTATGTCATTTACTTTATGAGCTAAAGTAGACATAATAAACCTTGGCAAAAAGATTTCTTTACCTCTATTCTTCAAAGGCATAGTAAGCCTGGTAGCCAGCTCCTCCAGAATTAGAGCCCCAACATTCAGATGCCTGTTGTGAGCTATTGAGAACACCAGCTTCTGCACCACACTTGAGATGTTGTCAAAGCCAGTTTTTCTGCAGGTGAAAGCCCTCACTACAGAATCAAACACAAAGGACCATTCCTTCCTAAGGTTTGTCCTGTTCAGGCTTGCCAAGTTGATTGAGCCACTGTAGTTGATGAAGTCCATGAATTCACTCAGCTCATCTGCAGTTGGCATCTCTCCATAGTTCTCAGTTGGCAATCCCAGGGCTGTATTCACATCAGCAGCTGAAAACTCAATTTCTTGGCCTCCAATTGTGCAGTGACCACCATAGAAGTGACATTCTCTAGAACAACTGTCCTAGTTATAGCTGATGTCCAAAATTCATGAAGAACGTCCAAATACAGCACAGGACTTGCAGTTAAAGCACCTGCAATATAGGATTCAGAAAGAAACTTCACAAACCCCTTGAAACTATCAGGGGCTTGGTTAGCATCAAGAAAAGCAATAAAGTTGGTTCCCTTCTCTGGAATGATAGCTCTAACAATGTTTTGTGCCATTTTAGTGTTAGAAGTAGTGGGTAAGAAAAAGTTTTGAGAAAGGAGCAAAAACGAGAGAGAAATCGCCTTTTGTCTGAAAGCTAGGTCACTTGAGATCTCGAAAAAGTGTAAGTACAGTGTATGTATCGAGAAGTCTGGGTATTTATAGAAAAAGTAAATACTTATCGAGAAGTCAAATAAACGTTTGATATTAAACTTATCGAGAAGTAATTTTGAATTTGAAAAAGGTACATTCGATAAGTCATTTTATTAATTCTTTTCGAGAACTAAGAAATGATTTATCGAGAACTCTGATAAATGCCCAGTTTGTCCGAAAATGGACTAAAAATGATTCTAATTTATTTGAATTGAATCAAATTGAAATCAGAATAAATTTTCCAAAAGTATTTGTCTAAAATAATTCATTGAATTAAATTATTTTAGTTCTGAGTTATTGATAAGTCTCAAAATATCCTTGTCGAGAACTCTGTGAATTAACACTATTAGAGAACTCTACATGGTCTTATCGATAAGTCATAATAGAGCTTATCGAGAAGTCATTCGAGAAGTCTGTAAATAGACTTATCGAGGACTCACTCGAGAACTCTAAATGACTTGTCGATAAGTCATTTTGACTTATCGAGAACTCAGTTCTCTATACCTTTGAGTACTGTTATTCCGCCTTGTGTTAATTTTACACATTTAAGATGTAAATTAACAACTAAGCAGTTTACTTAGAATTTGAAATATTCTAAGTTAATTTTTGAGTTTAAAAAAAAATATACAGAGATTCTTAAATATTTATAATTCATATTTCAGTTAATTTCCAATTAAATCAAACTAGGTTGATTTATTAGAAATTAATCTGCTGCAACACGTTAGCTGAGTTCTTGCCTTAGGATGAAGAATTGAGCATTCCAATTTCACTCACAAGTCTAGTGAAGGTTGCTTCATCCAAAGGTTTAGTAAAAATGTCAGCTAATTGTTTCTCTGTTGGAACAAAAATGAGCTCAATGGTACCATTTGCAGCATGTTCCCTGATAAAATGGTACCTAACATCAATGTGCTTTGTTCTAGAATGATTAACTGGATTAGCTACTATAGATATGGCACTAGTATTGTCACACATAATAGGAATTTTGTGTAACACTAGACCATAGTCCATTAGCTGATTTCTAATCCAAAGCACCTGAGCACAACAACTTCCAGCAGCTATATATTCAGCCTCAGCTGTGGAAGTTGACACAGATTGTTGTTTCTTACTATACCAGGATACAAGTCTTTGACCAAGAAATTGACAGCTTCCACTAGTACTTTTCCTATCAACCCTGCATCCAGCAAAATCTGCATCTGTGTATCCAACAGCTTCAAAACCAGTTCCCTTAGGATACCATAATCCCAAGTTTGGAGTTCCCTTTAAGTATCTGAAAATCCTTTTCACAGCCATCAAATGTGATTCCTTTGGATTGGCTTGAAATCTAGCACATAGACAAGTAGCAAACATGATGTCTGGTCTACTAGCAGTCAAATAAAGCAATGATCCAATCATCCCTCTGTAGCTTGAAATATCCACACTCTTGCCTTTCTTGTCTTCATCCAACTTGGTTGCAGTAGACATTGGTGTAGATGCAGGTGAGCTATCCACCATACCAAATTTCTTCAATAAGTCATTCACATATTTGGTTTGGCTGATGAAAATACCATCACTTCTTTGACTAACTTGAAGGCCAAGGAAGTAACTCAATTCTCCCATCATGCTCATTTCATACTCACTCTGCATTAGCCTAGAGAATCTTTGACAAAGCTTTTCATTTGTAGATCCAAAGATGATATCATCCACATAGATTTGAACTAGGATCATATCTTCACCATGCTTCTTGTAGAAGAGAGTCTTATCAATAGTACCTCTGGTAAAACCATGTTTGAGTAGAAATTCTGACAGTGTGTCATACCAGGCTCTAGGTGCCTGTTTCAATCCATATAGAGCCTTGAGTAATTTGTAAACAAAGTTAGGAAATTCTGGATCTTCAAAGCCAGGTGGCTGTTGCACATAAACTTCTTCTTCTAGTTCACCATTAAGAAAAGCACTCTTGACATCCATTTGATACACCTTGAAATTTGAGTGTGCAGCAAATGCCAGAAAAATTCTTATTGCTTCTAGTCTTGCAACAGGAGCAAAAGTCTCATCATAGTCAATTCCCTCTTCTTGTGAGTAGCCTTTAGCAACCAGCCTTGCTTTGTTTCTAGTAACAATTCCATTTTCATCCATTTTGTTCCTGTACACCCACTTAGTTCCAATTATGCTTCTGTTCTTTGGTGCAGGGACTAATTTCCAAACTTTGTTTCTCTCAAACTGATTCAGCTCCTCCTGCATAGCACATATCCAATCAGGATCCAATAGGGCTTCTTCAGTTTTCTTGGGCTCTACTTGAGATAGAAAACATGCATGTAGGTATTCATTAGCAGTTGCACTTCTAGTTCTCACACCAGCTGAGGGATCACCAATAATAGCTTCTGCTGTATGACTCCTATCCCACTTTCTAGTGTGTGTCTGTTGACTAGTGCCTTCATCATTTTCTTCAGTATTACCATGGCTGTCATTTCCATTCTCTCCTTCTCCCCCTTAGTTTGTGCCATCAAATTCAGTTGTCTGAAGAGAGCTTTCATTCCCATGATTTTGTTCAGAGGTCTCTTCATTTGTCATTTGTTGTGCCACAACTTCATCTTCCTCATCAGAATCACTATCAATGGTTAGATTCTCAAATGCAAGGGCTTCAGCATCATTTACATCAAGGCATTCCAAGCCTGGACACTTGTCATCATCAAAAGTCACATCTGTGCTTTCCATAATTTTCTTTTGATCAATCACATAAACTTTGTAGGCTGTTCTTTCCAATGAATATCCCAGAAAAATTGCTTCAAAAACTTTAGAGTCAAATTTTCCCACATATTCAGAGTTGTCTTTTAGAATATAACACTTGCTTCCAAACACATGTAGATGCTTCACTGTAGGCTTCCTGTTAGACATGATTGAGTAAGGTGATTTCCATGAGCTTTGTTGATGAGATATCTGTTTTGAGTGTAGCATGCAGTATTAAGCCTCTTCCCAAAAACTAGTTGGAAACTGAGCATAGCTACTGAAAATTCTTGAACAATGCCTTTGCTTTTGCAGAATTCACTTAATGTTGAGTTTCTGAATTTTGTTCCATTATCACTCCTAAATCTTTTCACACTAACTTTTCCTTCAGCTTGCTTCTCAATTTTCTTGATGTACTTAATTATAATGGTTGGAGTTTTATCTTTAGAGTACATGAACTCAACCCAAGTGTATCTTGAAAATCATCAACCATGACAAGGGCATATTTGTTCCTTGAAATGGACAAGACATTTACTGGCCCAAACAAGTCCATGTGAATAAGTTACAGAGGTGCACTTATAGAATTCACAGATTTTGACTTGTGACTTGATCTTTTCATTTTTCCTTTCTGACAAGCTTCACAAACTTCCAGTTAAGCAAATTCCAGAGTGGGCATGTCTCTCACAAGCTCCTTCTTGACTAAGGTGTTGATTGCTTTGAAATTCAAGTGAGATAGCTTCTTATGCCATAATTTGCTTTGCTCTTCTGATGCCTTGGTGTAGAAACAACACACTTCATCCTTATTTATCAAGTCTAAGTCTGCAACAAACAAGTTTCCCTTTCTTACTCCTGTATGAGCAATTTCACCAGTCTTTTTGCTAATAAAAGCACAATCTTCTTGTTGAAACAACTTGAAAACCTCTGTCTGCAAATTGACTAACACTTAGAAGATTTACTTCTAATCCAGCAACCAGTGCTACATCTTCAATGACAGTATTTCCAGAAACATCTTGCCATATCCCATTGTGATCCTTTGCTGTTGTCTCCAAAGGTCACAAAAGGGCCAGCGATCTCCTCAAATTGTGATAGCAGGGCCTTAGCACCTGTCATATGCCTGGAACATCCACTATCAATTATCCATATGATCTTCTTTCCTTTTCCCTGCACACAATGAGGATTAAGTGTGTTTAGCTACCCAAGCTGTGTTGGGCACTTTCTTATTGTTAACTGATTTTGCAGAAGTAGAATGAGAATTTTGAGATAAAATGGAATTCATAGACTGTTGAGCATTTTCCCTTTCAGATATAGAACCAACTTTTGATTCTATGAGATCAATTCTCAATTTGTGGTAACTCTTCATCACTTTCATGTTGCAGGGAATGCAATCAAACTTGTCACATAATGAATAGGGATCATTAGCCTTAGCTTCATTGTACTTGCAGACTCCTTCAGGTGGATTGCTAACATCTTTTTACAAAGGTGAGTTAGGTGATTCATTGATCCACAATTCTCACACCTCTTTCTAGGAGCATCTACAATATAAGAAAATTATTGCTTTTGTTTATCCCAACCTTTCCATTTCTATTCTTCTTTTTCTTTTTAAACTCTTCAGTTTTAATCTCCTTCACAGGCTTCTTAGTTTATTAATTGGCTTTTGTTTCAACAGAGATGGAAGACTAAGTGTCTCATCATTTTTCTTTTCCTTGTCCTCATCAGCTATCTCCTATTTGATGATCAACTCTTCTTCACTGAAGTTCACCTCACATGCCTTGAATAAAGGTGATTCAACTTTCTTCAACATAATTGGAACATTCTCAGTTTCAGTTGATTTTCCTTTGTCACTGACAGACTTCTTTTTGTTGTTCAAACCCTCATAATCAAGACCAATGGCAATGTTTGCACATGGCTTTTCTTTTCATGATATTGGCCAATCAACTCAGAGCATTTTTGAAGGATTTCAGCTTCACTTCATTCTTCTCCAGCCTTTCTCTCAATACTGCTTCAATTTCACTTGCACACTTTAATTTGTTCTTTAAGTATGCATTTTCTTGCTTAGCAGCATCAAGCTCAACAAGCAACAATTCAGTCTCTTGTTTTTCACTCTCAAGTTTTTCATTGATCTTTTTCAATCTGCTAACTTCCTCATTTGTAGCAACCATGCTTGTATGAATGTGGAAACATTTCTGTGCTCATCTTTTCAACATTTCCTTATATTGAATCACATTTAAATCAATTGTGGTAAGAGTTGGTACTGTGATATAGATGATGAAGTCTCCTTGCTCCAAGGCCATGAGTGCATAGTTTCCAACTTCTTCATCTTCATTATCTGAATCATCCCAACTTTTACCTCAGCAATATAAGTTTTCCCTTGTTGCTTCTTTAGAAGAGCATCATACTTGCTTTCAATTCAAGATAGGCTTTGTCTTTCTTTGCCTTCTTGGGTTTCCTACATTCTGTAGCAAATGTCCCAACTCATCACAGTTAAAGCACCTTATGTTGATCTGTCAACAGATCCAGTTTTGTAGCCAGTTTTACTATTAGGAGTGTACTGCCCTTTTCATTTCCAGCTGCTGTCTTTGTTGAAGGACTGTCCTTTGCTCTTGAAAAATCTTAGTTTCTTCACTCTAATGTTAAGAATTTTTTATCCAAGTAAGCCATTGATTTGTCTAGCTCATCAA
>NW_027419827.1:0-51364 GCF_009905375.1 Apium graveolens
GGGCTAATCTCCTGTATAAGTGCTAATTAGGCTTAAAATAGCCTAATTATAAGCTAAAATACACTAATTGGCCTTAATCGAGGCTAATCTGCCCTAATTGGGGCTAATGGGTATTAACCAGGACTATTTAATATGCATAAACAACTAATTATCCCTAACCCACGCTAATCAGTGTGCGAATAAGTTAACCCGGCCTTAAATAGGGCTATTATCATAATACGTCCATTAATTACCCTTGATTCAGGTTAATTACTTGTAATATACATTAATCGAACCTAATTGGGTTTAAATCTCACTAATAGGCCCTAATCAAGGCTAAGTTTAAATCCAGAAAATTTCCAATTTTTTTTTCGAATTTTTCCCAATTTTTCTAAAAATTTTCAAAAATTTTCACAGGAGGTTTACCGAAAACCTCAAGGAGGTCCTGATCGGCTAGAGCCTCCCATGTGGAGGAATCGGCCCTTCTTGGTCGGCTGGGGGTGAGCCTCCTGTTGACCGGGAGGTGGATGTCCTGTAATTTTTTTTGCAAGGTTCTACTCGTCCTAAAGCCCCCAGTGTGGAGGACTCGGCTCCTCCTGCTCTTGGTCGGTCATGGAGCCACCTCCATGGTAGTCCTGGTCGGCTGGATCGTGGAGCATCTAGAAACTTTTCTGTTCTGGTTCTCGTGAATGCTTTGTACTTGTTCTAATGAATGTTTTGCTCTTGTTCTAGTGAACGTTTTGCTCTTGTTCTAGTGAACATTCTACTCTTCACGAAACTTGTTTCGTGGACGTTCTAGTGTTCACGAAACTTGTTCTCGTGGATGCTTCAACCCTTGCGAAACTTGTTCTCGTGGATGTTCTAACCTTCACGAAACTGGTTCTCGTTGGACGTCTAACTTTCCACAAAATTTCAAGAGATTTTCTAGGAGGGTCACCGGGAATCCGTCAGGAGGCCCTGGACTAACATTAAAGGAGGTTCTGGGCGCTCTAAGCCCTCCATGTGGAGGACTCAATCCTTGTACTTGGTCTGTCATGGAATCACCTCCATGATGATTCTGGTCGGCCGAGAGGTGAATGTTCTCCGAACTATTTTGTATTTGTTCTTGTGAAGGTTCTAGGCTTGTTATGGTGAACGTTCTACTCTTTTTGGTGGTGAACGTTCGGCCTTGTTCTCATGACGTCCTGCTCTTCACAAACCTTGCTTATCAGAACATTCTCGTAATCGGGTCGTGGCTATAGATGGCCATTGGTGTTGGATTAAGAGCTTGATCTTGCTCTAATCTTCATGATTTTTACTAATCTTGGTGATTAGTATGATTAATCACCGAATTAAGACTAATAACTTGTGTTTAACCTTTCGGCATTTCTTATAGGACTGATACGATAAGCGAGATTCTGAGTCACTTTGTTTGTTTATTATGTCCTTTCTTCTAATCTCTTGATCATTTTCCTACCATTTTTAGGTCTTTTTCCGAGAGATACTTGCTAGCACAAACCAAGCAGAGTTATGACCTGTTGTAACAGGTACCTATTCTTCTATAAAAGAAGATGAGAATTGCTTATTTTCATTCACACTTTCATTTCAACTCCTCTCAAATTCTCTCAAGTTTTAGAAGCTCTCAACTTCTTAAGTTTTTTAAGATGTCTCAAGGCCCTAGCAAGCCCTCCATCTCGGCCAAGAAAGCCATGCAAAAGAGAACTACAATCCGATCTCTAAAAGGTATAGTTTTTGTTTCTCCCTATTCCCATAACCGTTGTTCCAATAATTTAAGAAGCATGCTTGATGCGCGGGATGATGAGTATCTGAGCATCATTCAATTTGATGCATTCAAGCATAAGAGCATGCTCGATGAAGAGGACGTCAACGAGATTCAGTCAAGTTACCTCGGACCTGATTGTGTAGAAGTTTGCAAAACCAAGTATAAATTGTATGTGTATAAGGCAGCTTTGAAATCTGGGCTAAGGTTTCCCCTGCACCCCTTTATTTGGAGACTCCTCGCTATGTTGAAGGTTCACCTGTGTCAGCTTTACCCAACAGATGGGATTTCATTATTATTTTTATCATGAGGTGCAACGACCTTGGTATTCCACTGAGTGTTTCAATGTTCTGAAGTATTTTCATGTTGAAGGCATCTCCTTCCTCCAGGCCCGACTGGGTTCTTCTACAACACAAGCCCCGTGTTCCTCACATTGTGAACCGTATTCTCTCAATGACTCTATTAACCAGTGGATAAAAGAGTTTGTGGTCTTGGAGTGGAAGTAGGGTGACTGGGGAGTTTAATTCATACGTGATTTCAGCTGTCCAGTAGATAGTGCTCACTACATCCTTCACCTCACAGATGCTGAGCTCTACGATCTTGATCTCCTTATTGATGATAATGGAAGGACCCCTTATTGGGATTTTGTTATGGAGACGAAGCTCATCGAGGCTGGCATTAACAACCTTTCTAGAGAGGATATTTATTTTATTCTATCTCAAACTTGGTCAAGTTGTTCCTATATCCATCTTTTCTTTGTTTTGTTTAAGCTGATAAGGCCCTGGATGCACTGACTGATAAGAGTGACATGATTACGGGAATGATGGCCAGGGAAGCTGCCAAGCAGGTTAATCGCATTCCCAAAGTCCCAACATTCCTTGAGTCCTCCGACTCTGGAAAGAAAAGGGTCAAGGATTCAGATGAAAATGTGAAGATCCCCTTCAAACCTTGTGGGGCATATCCATCAATGACTTGGTGTTCAGAAGTTCGTCCCTTGTTCTTGAATGGTCCAAGAATTGCATCACTCCATAGAACTTCTTCACGTCTCATCGGGTGAAAAACTACTCGAGGCCGGCCGGGACTTTCTGTGTTGGGGACTTAGCCCTCTTGAGTCTTGATTAATCTTAGTATTTTACCTCTATTCCCTTTGGAGTTAATCTTCTTACGACTTCTCTTTTTTGTTTTCTGTGCAAGGCCAATCCCTACTTTGTTGCATCTTCTACATAAAGCATCAAGATAAGGAGTGACTACACTGCACTGCAAACCTCCATGAAAAAGAAGAAGATCTCTTCAGATAAGTGGGAGTCTAAGGCACATCAAGCAGAGGACAAAGCCGCTCTACTCGAGAAGAAGCATGCCAAGGAGATGAAAAGCATGAAGATGGAGTGGACAAAGCTTGTGAATTGTATCATGGATCCAATGAGTTTCTTTGGATGATGGATGGATCATGATGATCAGATACGTCATGTGAACCTGTCTATGGGATGGAAAAGGGCATCAAGGATGTTTATGACATGTATACAAATGTGGTTGATCCGAGCCTTTTCACTTGCCCTTAGAAAGTTACCGTGTTGGATCCACCCGGAAAGGCCTCCGGGTCCGTACTAGAGACCTCCCTCCAGCAATATCTATCTAGTTCGAGCCGCAGGGGTTCTGGTTCTAAGGGAAAAGCTTCTTCAGGAAGCCTTGGCTCCAAGGCGGCTCTCTACGAAAAGATCCGGGAGCCAGTTCCAGAGAATAACAGCTCTTCCTCTGAGGCTGGTTCAAATGAAGATGGTGAAGAAGAAGAAGACGATGACGAGGTCTCTCTCTCTCTCCCTCCCTCTCCACCATCCAACCCCGACTCTCACCACCAACAATACCACCTCTGCATCTGCAGCCGCGACAAAGCATCGTCGCCTCCTTGCTGCCATAACTCCCTCTTGCCGAAACTCTCCTTCTCCCCCTCTTCTTTTCCAATTTCAATCGTTGATTTTACCCGATTTATTTTTTCTCCGACAAAACTCAGATTTAAAATTACTAGTTTGATTTGATTTTTCATAGTTTTATATCATTTTGTAATTTTATATAATATAGTATTGCTTGTTAGTCAATAATGATGATATTTGAAATATTTGTGATTCCGGTGGTGGTGTATTGTTGTGATGAAGGCGGCGTATGGTGGTGTGATGGGTGATGTTATTGTGGTGGTAAAATTGTAGGTGGTAGTTGTGGAGTGTGATTTTACGGTTGATGGTGGTGATTAGTGATGATTAATGACGATGTTGTGGTGATTATGTTGGTATAATAGGTAAAATTGGTGACTGTGATCGAAATTGGTGGGATATGATAGTAATCGAATCTGGTAATCTTATGTTTTTCGGCGATGATTTTATATTTGTAAGTGTTGATTTTTAATTTTTCAGTGGTGATTTTATTTATTTGATGGTGATGATTTTTGGTTTGACGATGGTGATTTTATATTTTAAGGTGGTGATTTTCTGATTGTCGTCGGAGGTGGTGGTGGTTAGAAAAGGGGGTTGCCGGAGGTGGTGGTGGTTGGTGCTTGAATTAGAATGAAGACGGTCAAATATTAAATGAATGGTGAAAAATTAATATAAGACATAAAAATGAGTGGATATGATTGGTTCTTATTTCTCACAATAATAAAGGTTCTCATTTGAGCGCGACCCTATATATATATGATATAATATATTTCAGAGTATATAAACGAATAAGTAAATAAATTTATCTTGTTAAAATTATAATTATTAAATATTATAATATTAATAGATTAACACTACTTTTATTATGATTTCAAGCCTAGATCATTATTATAAGCCTTCAAGTTCAATTAGTCATTTACCTACCCATCTGTTAGCACTCCCCTTAAGGATCAGACCCTATCTCTCTGACTATTACTAAGCTTTGCTGTTATTTTAGTTATTCAACATTAACATGACATTTTTCATTTTCAAAAATTGCATATAATAACAAATCCCCAACCGTAAATGATGCAGTTAACGGCTTGCTGACACCGTTGCTGAAATAATTGTGCAAACAATATCTTGTAATGCTATGTATAACATTCAAATAATTTTGAATTGTATAACATTCAAATAATTTTGAATTGTTGGGTGGGAAGATGATTGATTTAATATAATGAAATAAATGGCAATACATGTATGTGACATGTGCTTTGTTCATGCAGAGATAAGAACCAAAGAAAATAAATTTATATATGTTGATAGTTCTAAAATAAAACTATACATAAGAATAAAGATTACAAATATTTTCCCCAAATTAATATGGGAAAACATACATATATAAACGTACATAGATCCAAAAGCCTCAATAATTTTTGGTGTTTTCATAGTAAAATGGATGGCCTTTTAGGTGTTTCAAAAATTAGACAAACACAAATTAATATAACAAAAAAATCATATAATTGAAAGACCATGAAATTAGTTAGTATTGCCGTAAGAAATTTAGTGACTATGATTGATGTGGTTAGTATTTTATGAAGGAATATTGTTATTGTTAATAAACTAATGTTCTAGGCGTAAGTTCATATAAAATTTTTTGAGTTTTTTTTCCATTTTTTTATAAAATGATTTCAGCAATTACAATTGTTAAAATTTAAATTGTTAGAAAATACAATCCGGGAACTTGAGCACCCTAATACAATTTTAGTGTGTTTTTTTCAAAAAAAATATTTGATTTTAATGTTGATTAATGTTACCAAAAAACTATAATAAAATATTGTTATTATATTTTTATTTTATAATTTAATTTTATTATTTTCTAAATACAATCGTGTCTTATATTTATTGCAGTATCAAGTGATTTTGTGTGTCAACTAGCATATTTGTCCAACATAAACATAAGATATATACATGTGTCTATTAGGAACAGTTTATGGCCGTGCCAATAGAATGAGTATAGGCACTGACTATTAGTTTATGATACATAAAATCAATTCCATCCAATTCTCTCGTTTTACAGAAGTGCAAGTCAGTATAAATAAATAAAATATTAAATAAGTACACATACTTCTACATATTCCTCGACATTATCAAATCTAACAAGTACAAACTACAAATTCATAATTTATAGTCTTATAATACAAAAATCCCTCCATAATACAATTACAGAGATGAAGAAACAACTAAACATGTCTTCATCATTCTTCTTAGGCTTACCATACTTTTGTTGGATAAGAATAAAAAGAGGGTGTTACAAAGATTGTAAATATTGGAGACATTGTAATTAAGAGCAATACTTTTGTTAGATAAGTGTGGCCATAAAATATAAGAATATGGTGGTTTTGGGGAGAGTAGTCATCTCTTCTCTATAAATTTTTATTAAGGGGGACACAGAGGGAGGCTATGGAACAAATATCGAAAAGCATGTTGTTGAGGCCATGATCAACCCACAAGCAGTTCTTGATTATTGTTTTAGTTCCGATGAGTCTGGGAAGATTAAAGGGATTCGAGATATTCAGATGAAGGCTAAGCAACATTTATCAAGTCTTGTGTGGATTCTTCGGCCAATGATGATACTCCTGCCTTTTTCTTCTGCTCAATTCAAGCTAACTGACGAAGCCTTCAAAATTACCATTTAACCATAATAAGAAAACTTAAATTCCTAGATAAATATTTAGACCCAAATGATACTTGAAGGCTATAAGTTCTAATAAATCAATTTAATGGTAACCGGGTAATTATATAAAACTTTATTTTTGTAACTTGTGGCCAATCTTAATATAAACTGCTAGGCACAATAGTAAAGTATAAGCACATCTTAACTAGTGGCCATTCCAGAAAATTTGAAAATGAGGTACAAATTGCACAAATCAAATTATCAAATAACACTTATATTTTTCCCTTCAATTTTAATCGAACAAAAACTATATATTATAACATGGTTACTAATATTAAAGGCCTACAATCAATCGCCCCTGATACTAAAATAATATACTTAAAATCTTGAATGGAAACTCTAGAATAAAGTAAATTGTAAAAAATAATTTGCACACATGACCAAATTTCAAACCACGTATAGAGCTGGGTTATTTTCTTTTATTATCAATTTTTTATTTAAAATTTAGATCTTATCCAAGACACATCATATTTCTACCAACTATACTGTAAGGATAAGTTACCATACCAGCATATAGTGCAACATCCGATCTTCTCCACTAATAAAATTTTGCTGATGTATCAAGAACAATCCGTATAAAATAAAAGAACAATTGTGACCCTCCACCATTTTACATAAAAATCAACTCTTATGTGTAAGGTGTATAAATATTTTGGTCAATAATTACTTTTTTAAAAAAATCTTACAAACATAGTATTGCAGATAAATTGAAAACTAGGAAGATGTGGACCAATTTTACAAATTGAAATTATACCTAAGATCAATTTTTTCCTTTATCATCTAATTCACTATCTCCTTCTTCATCTTCATCTATAATGCCACATGATAAGTTTACCATCTTCAGGTGCCTAATAGTTTGATGGATGACACCAAGTTAGTAATAGATGGTGACTAAGGGACTACAATAATTTTGTATATAGTGTAAGCCTGAATCTAGAACCATCTACAATGATCGCGATATATTTAAAATTTGTTTTTAGTTGTTAATTTTAGAAATCTCCAGAAGTTATTAGTGAATTTAATAAAACTAATATCTAGAATTTTCTAGAGATATCTTTCAATTATGTAAATGAGTTCTAGAAGTATGTAGAGATATTATTTTTTAAAATTTATTATTTGGTGTTAATTTTAGAAACTTCTCCAGAGGGAGAGGGTGTTACATGTTATTAGTAAGATGAAATGGAATTAAAAGAAGAGAAGAACGTAGAGTTGTCTAGAAATATCTTTATAATATATTATTGGTGCAATAAACAGAGGTAAAAGATGCAACCTTAATTACCCCACTTTTTCAACTATCTCCCATTTTTTATGGCCTTTGAATTGAAGTTAAGTTATTTTTCAATAATTTAATAGATTTCAATTTTATTGATAAATCAAATAAACTAGGAAGAAAATCATCATTATAAAAAAGAAAGAACACTAGAAATAAACTAGAAATAAGAATGAGATGAATATGTGAAAATGATTGTCTAATTAAAGAGTTAAAAAACAAGGTGACTCAAGTTAAATTTTTGAAAACACATGTGTAAATGTCAATTAAATTTAAGCAATACCGTTCAACTTATATATAAATTTTATAAGGGATGATATAGATTAAAAGTTGATATGTGTTTTAAAATAATTATTTAGAGGTTTATTTGTATTTATTAAGTAAAATAATCAATTAATTTTATTAAATAACTATATTATGACAAGAACAGCCAAACAAACTAATCATAAAAATTCTAATATTTTGATTTTAATATAATAAATATGTCATTTCTCAAAGGAGGAGTACTTCAACATATCTACATATATTAAATACACATATATCAATATATTAGGAATTTTTTCTTACTTTTTATAATCATTATTTATTAAATCGATAATTATTTTATATTTGATATTTTTATATATAATAATTATAAGCATATGAGATATTGTAATTATAATTTTTATTTATATTTTTATTCAAATATTTTGTAAACACAATTTATCATGTTAGTTCACTAGTTCTAATTAATGCAAGGCTGGTTTTGCTGGTAAGCGGACAATGTTATCATGTTAGTTTGGTTACTGTTAATTGATGTAAGAGGTTGGTGTAAACCAACATATTTGTCGTACATAATTTGTTTTTTGTTAACTATAAGAGGCCTATTTGTCCTCCATGATGACTATTTGTTGCAAACTATGGACTTTTGAGATTTGTTGGCCAAGAGCGGGTAATATTATACGAATTAATAACTTCTTAGCAAGCTTAACAAGGGTATCCGAACTTTAGATAACGGTTCATAACAATCTCAAATGGGCTCATAAATGAGCCTCGAAAGACGAAGGTGGGCTACCAAATGATGGGATTAAGGTGAATGCAGGTGGGCCTTATAGCATGGGTTTATGAAAGGTAGAGAGTCTGATAGTTCCGGTCACACCAAAGGAGACAGATTCGACGGTATCAAGGCCGATGTGTGAAGGGAAAGATTGATGAGAGTTTTCACACAACCTTTGTGAGATGGACATTTTCTAATTAATAAGTAGTCGGTGTACTCCAGTAGCATGAGGTGTTTTGGTATATGCCCAAAATAAATAGACTCGACAACTAAAACATCATACTATATGGAATTAAGCATGCTCAACAAGTTCAACAAGTTTTATGGGCCTAGTAAGAGGCAAACAAACAACCTCAAATGAGCTCAAGAGAAAGGGCCTATGCTGATTTGGTTGTTTGGCATATGCCAGTGCACACTATTGTGACCAAGATGTTGCATAAAGTAGATTAAATAAAAGAGTCTTTAGTCCAATCCAAAATGGAATATAAAGTCTCATTGAGCTACCACAGACTAGTCGACTAGGTAGGTTGTTCATCTACTGAGTTGTTCCTGAACAAACTCGAGCTCGTTTGACTCGGTTCGTTTAAAAACTCGAGCTCGAACATAAAAATGTGTTCATGATGCAAAACGAGCTTGAGCCTAGTTTTAATATGTTCGACTCAAAGTCGGCTTGAGATTGGCACGTTAATGCTTAAAAACAGCCGGATTCTTATCCTCACACCGGAGGTGAATCGGGGAACAATCCCTCACATTCTCTTCTTTTTCAGGTCATAGCCGAAGGCAGTTTCACAGATGCCAAAACCTGTCCATCCATCCAAAAGAATCTGGGCATAACAATATGATTAACTCATTTTTTTTTTGCTTTGAAGAGAAAATTTAGAAAAATATAAGTTAATTGTAGTTTTTAATATTTAATAACTCAAAAAATGAGAAAATTCAAAAATTGAATAAGACGATATAAGATGCGCCATATAACGCACTCGTCTTCTTTTTTATATAAGTATAGTCTTTAAAACTATTTTTATTACTCACCCCATTTTTTAATGTTAGAGTTTGTTTAATTTTTTTTTAAAAACAGACAACAATCTACTAGTTGGATCTTATATTATTATTATATTATTATTATATTATTATTATTATATTATTATCATTATCATCATCATTTCTAATTTTAATTTTATTATACACCCTATTTTTTAATGTAAGAGATGGTTTAAACTTTTCCAAAAAAAAAACGTCAATAGCGGTTCTTACACGTGAGTTCAAGAGATATCTTGAAAATGCTCTTATGTTACTAGTTATAATTAAAATATTAAAGGGGTGTAATAGATTTCTTTTTCAAAAGAAAATCATAAAATATAATTTATTTCTATTTTCGCCTCTAATTCAAATATTTCTTGATTCTAACTTACCATATATATGACTTTCACTCAAAATTTCTTGCTCCTGATGTACTATAATTACATATACATATTTTTCTTTATAAAATTAATCATAAACACGAATACTAAAGTTATGATCATTTCACATCTTTCTATGAGTGAATGAAAAATGTGCATTAAATTTGGTTACTCAACAAAGTTAAATTATGCAAACTTAAATTTTTTTAATCAATTAAAAGAACTGACTAAATTAATTTCAAATGACAACAATAGTTCAAATAATAAATTAAGATAATAAATATTTTGTGCATGTAATTAGGTATGTGCGTATATAAACAAAATAAATAGGTAATGTATATTGATTTTTCCGAAGTGTTGAGGTTGAGTCATATTTAAACCTGTCCAGTTGAAATGATTCGCTCATGATACTCTATATTAGTTTATGTAAGGAATTAGGATAGGTAGTCTAGACTATAACTGTAATATCCGGGATATCGCGTGTAATTATTTTATCATAAATGATTATTATATGGTTATTATGTGATTTTTGGTGATTATCTGTTGATTGATATTGATAAATAGATGTATATATTATTAAGTGTGAGTATGTTAATTGTAATATGTCCAGAAATAAAATAGATAATTGTGGTATTAATCTGGTAATTTTTGGAGCGTTATATGACTTTATACTAATTTACGAATTTATTAATTATTTTCTAAATAATTAAAAAATTATTTTATAAAGCCGGGAATCATCCAACCTCAACCATTTTTATGTTTTTACAACCCAAATTCTTTTGAAAACTCCTTCATAGCCTAATCTGGTAATTCCGGACATTTTCCGTGTTTTGACTTTTTCGATCCGGATTACGGTTTGACCCGTTATGCGTCCCGGCGTACAATTTTCGATACAATAATTATTTCGATATCAACAAACCTTATTCTCGAAAGACGGATAATATTACATTATATTCGTATAAGGTGTTTTATAAAAAGCCCGGTTGGGATACTTATCCAATACGGGTATTAAATTGAGTCATTTTTATAGTTACTAGCGGCTAAGTAACTATTTATCGATCCAAAACGATCCAAAATGACCAATATTCCATAATATATAGCCCTTTTATTATTTTATTTTATTTGTAAAAATCATAATCAATCAGTAACATATAAGAAATACAGAGAAAACCCTAAAAATATCATTTTTGAGAATCAAACGTAAGAACGAAGGCGTTATCGAAATCCGATAACATATAAGAAATACAAAGAAAAACCTTAAAACGTTACTTTTTGAGAATCAAACGTACGAACAAAGGCGTTATCGAACTCCGATTCTTCTTCTTTTCTTCTCTTCTTCTTCTTCTTCTTCTCTTCTTCTCTTCTTCTCTTCTCTTCTTCTTCTCTTCTCTTCTTTCTTTCTTCTTCTTCTTCTTTTCTTCTTCTTCTTCTCTTTTCTTTCTTCTTCTTCTTTTTTCTTCTTCTTCTTCTTCTTCTCTTCTTCTCTTCTTCTTTCTTCTTCTCTTCTTCTTCTTCTTCTTCTTCTTCTTCTTTCTTTTTCTTCTTCTTCTTTCTTCTTCTTTTCTCTTCTCTTTTCTTCTTCTTCTTCTCTTCTTCTCTTTCTTTCTTCTCTTCTTCTTCTTCTTTCTTCTTCTTTCTTTTCTTCTTCTTTTTTCTTTCTTCTTCTTCTTCTTCTTCTTTCTTCTTCTTCTTCTTCTTCTCTTCTTTCTTCTTCTTTCTTCTTCTTCTTCTTCTTCTTCTTCTTCTTCTCTTCTAATTATATAGACTTTTAAAACACTCAACTTAGAGTGCGAGTCGAACGAACAACAAGCTGCGTCACGAGACCTTGTTGAATTGCAAAACTTAAGTGTTGAAATACATATTCCGTCGACTCTATTGTCATTAAATTATTGTTCATGATCTTTGTACTTTTCTCAAAATTTTGGGGCCTACACAATCGACCTAAATATCATCCCTCTAGGTCGGACCTGATCAATTCACAAGTTTCATTTACTAAAATTTGACTTTATATTTCGTTGTCAACAAGAAGAACAATAAACTAGAAGTGTGTTAAAATTTTGTAACATTCATCAATGTACCAAATACTATAATAAAACTAGCATGAATACCTGTGCAAAGCACGTGCCATATTATAATTCATATAATTATTTTATTTATGTATCATTAAGAGTTAATTTTTGGTACGATCATATCTCTGTTCTTTCAGCCATACTAGGCCTAGTCCATGAACAGCTCATGTTCGTGGACCTTGACGACCTCTGCTCGTGGGCCTCAATGACTTTGGCTGTAATAACCCCAATTTTTTTGGAAATTTTTGAAACCCGGATGAATAGTAACTTTTGCTGACAATGCTGATTAATAAAAATTATCAGACCACGATATATAGGAGTACTGTTATGGAAATTCTAAGATCGTATTAGTATTCCATAAAGAAAATAAGTGTATGTAAAAGCTGTCGGATTTCGAAAATGAGCACTTTTATTTTTCCCCGAGATTTCCAACAGACATTAAGGGATTTAAGGAATTAATATTAAGATGAAGGATTTTAAATTCAAGGATTATAAAGGAGAATTAACTTAGGTATTAAAAATACCAAGAAAATTTTATCAATAAAACTATTAAGGTATTTAACCAAACGATCAACGAGATTGAGTGATAACCGGACAAAGAAATGAATAATGACTCTTGTAAATACCTTTGCAAGTGGCAAGGCAAGTGGATGGTTGATCAAACAAGAAACCAAGTGATAGTTAGGAAGGAATGGCTAGTTACTTATCTAGTTAACTAGGGATGATCTCACTCACCACAAATCACCAACACATGGCAAATGATGAGATCATCTTCCACTAACTCCTTTGTTTATTATTAACCTAGCAAATATCAAGACAACCCATCATTATCCACCACATTATTCCACCAACACAAGAAAGCAAAAGCATTTCCTCCCCCATTTCCATTGCTCTCGGCCAAAACAGAACCAGCACATTAAAACTACTGTATCTCCTTCATTTCTCACTCAAATGTTGTGTTCTATAGCTCGTTGGAAAGGTATTGAGATGGCCTACAACTCTTGTTCACAAGTCTCGTCCAAATAAGCATGGTAAGACCCTCATTTTTACAGTTCTTTCAATCGGACGTTTAGAAACTTCAAAGCCTAACTTTGTGTTCTTGATTTCTTTGGAAAGATCAAGCTTATAAGGCTCCCTAAGGCTTCCTAACAACTTAACACCTCCCAAGGAAGGTATAAACTTCAAACCCTAGCCTTTAATTTATTTATTAGTAAGTTTAATGGTTGGTTTTGTGAAATGAGAAGCATAGATTGTGATTATTAATAGTTTGGTTTGATTTGGAAGTGTTTTGGTAATTGGAGCTTGATTATAGTTCATAGGTCTTGATTGTGGTTGTTTGAGTTGAAAAACTTGGAGTTTATGGACTGATGTGGTATGGTTTAGGTGAAGTTTTGTTGTATTGATGGTTATGAGTTGGTTGATTGATTTGGAGTTGTACAAATTTGGTAATCGCGTAAACATAGCCGTCGTAATGCCCGATTTACCTTAGACTGCTTTTGTTCTTAACGTCAGGACCAGTGAATTCACTGTTAGTTTTTGACCATTGCCATGATTAGATAGTTCATGTTACGAGCTTCCTTTTGATATGTGGTTCGCTTGAATCCGATGTACGGTTTAGGAGAAACGACCGTTTTAAGTAACGGCGTTTCGCGAACGGACCATTACCCCTCGTCTTACTTTGAAACCTTGGTTAAGGCCCCTAAAAGACTAATTGGATTACAAAACAATTATTTAATGTGGATTAGGAAGTTGGTAAAGTACTCGTGAAAGAATCGCCTTAAAATTCGTAATGGTTAATTTATTAAAAATGGTGGAGCCGAGGGTACTCGAGCGACTTAAGTGAATCGTTAAGCGCAGAAGCAAGCGTTAGAGTCTAGTTGGTTAAAATATAGATTCTTAAGCGACTTTGGTTTAATTCTAACTTATATGTTGTTTATAGGTTACCAGGCTCGTCCCAGGCCTTTTACCACCCCCAGTCGCTCAGGCAAGTTTTCTACCCGTTATACTGTTGTTGTGATGTAAATATATGTATATGCATTATCTTGTGATAAGTGCATGATTGTTATTAGCAAATCTTGCGATATATTGGAGCATGTGATATGGTATATATGCATGTCTATTTCGTAATCTTGATATCTAACTGTTGATTCAAATGCTTATAAGTTGCATAATACCTATGCTAGAGATAAGCAGTAATTGCGTATACCCTTAATATAGGGGACCCAAAGGCGAACATTTTCTAAAACCGGGATTCGATGTTCCCAAGTATATTATATATATGTATATATAGATATAGTTTTCAAAACTATTAATCGAATAAGGTTTATTCGAAAACTTTATTTTAATTAATGAATATTATTTTGAATATTCATTCGAGGACTTATGACTCTGTTTATTTTATTTTATGAATATTAATTTGAATATTCATTCGAGGACTTATGACTCCGCTTATTTTGTTAAATAATATTCTTTATTTTATTAAAGAATAATGTTTCGATAATCAAACTTATTTTCGATTATTCAAATAAAGATCGTACTTTCGTATATGTATATCTTTGGTTATTTATTATTCATTTCAAGTATGAGTTTTAAAACTTCTACTTCAATTATTTTTATAGAGATTATCCTTTATGGGAATATTATTTAAATAATAATATTCAGATATTTTCTAATATATCGGGACTGATTTATTTCATTAAATCAGCATTACTCCAAACATTCTTAAAAATATTTTCGAGTCTTCAAAATGATTTTTAAAAGTTAGAGCGGAACCCAAAACTCATTTTTATATTTAAGATCTTCCTTTCGAAGGGGATTTAAATACTCGCTCAAAACCTGAGGGATCCGGCTCAGTGGTGTATTTTACATTCACAACGAGGTTGCTATTTTGAGAAAACATCTTGATTACTTGCCCATCGTTCGGGAAGTAAGTTCATCTATTTGAGTCGGCATAAGCAACATGGGCTCAGTGGGCGTCCATGAAAGTAAGTGGCTCAGTGGGAGTCCATCAATGCGTAAGTGGCTAGTGGCAGTCCAGCATAGGTCCTAATGTGGCCAGGGTGATGACCAGTGGGGAATTCGTCCATCTACTAGTAGAAAAGGTTACTTATTGGTATCTTTTCCTGATCAGCAAGATATCAGGTTTATGCCAAGGTTTTCTCCTTTCCAAATTCATTGGATATTGCAACTCTGTTTATAATTTTCATAACAGAGGTTTTCGAGGAGTGTATGAAATGTATATATATAGGTGTATATATATATATCGGGACTTAATGAAGTATCTCGTAACTTCATTTCTTTCAAATGATATTTCAAAGATTGAATCTATTCAAGTCTTATCTTGTAGTCTCATCAGTGTGATGAACTTTTAAAACTGATTATAACTTGAACGGTGGTAGTTCAAGTAGTATCTGGAAAAGATATAAGTATATTGGAGTATCTTGTAACTTCATCTTTTAAACTTATATCTAGTAAATGATTATCTTATGCATGTCAAAATTTTCAGAAAAACGTTGAGACAAGGTTAGATATATGAGATCACCTTGCAACGATATTTTTATACAATTATAAACTGGAACTCTGTGTATATTATACATGTTAGAGGATTTCAAAGATTGTGAAAAGTATATATGTATATATATACTGAATATTTTGCGACTTGGTCGCGTTAAGATAACAAACTTGGTTCATTTCTTTTGACCAAGACTTTCATGAGTACTATGAAGATGCTCATATATTGTTAATTATTATACATATTATTTCGGTGGGCTTGTTGCTCACCCTTGCTTTCTTCTTTCATCACACAACAACAGATAGACAAGATGAACAGGATCAAGCTCCCAATTCGTGAGCGGTTAGGAAACGTTCCGCAGTTTCCTGTAGGCGTTGATGCCGTTGTAGCTGAGGTAGGAGCTACCAGTAGGCTAGGCTTTCAACTTTTGTTGTGCCAGACTTATATATTTTGAATTGTAATAATGGCAAAGATATGTAAATTATTCAAAAACCCTTTTTATGGTGAAATGGTTTATAAATGTGGAATAAAACTTGTGTTATTTTTGGTATTCATCTCTGAGACTATAACTTGTGGTGTGTGTGTATATTGTGGGGTCACAGTACGCATTAGTTGGTTGACTGTTAAGATTAAGTATTGATAAGTGAAATGGAACTCGTGACAACCTGAATCCCCGACCCCGGATTTGGGGGTGTTACAGAAATGGTATCAGAGCTAAGCGTTATAAACCTCAGAGATGATATGACGTTAAAATAATAAGTTCACTAAGATAATAAGAACTCTTGCCAAGTTCATAGTCGGACTACCTAACGTAGTATTGCCAGTTAGAACCCTTATGGGAACCCTTATAAATATCGTGATAGAAGCGTAGTTCGTTATCGTATATGGTAGCGGGACTCCGAACCCTGAGGTTGAGGAGCAACAACGCGATGATGTTTTATTACTTATTGGAGATCAGATTATGGATCCGATAGAGCGTCCTAACGCGGGATCGGATGATGTTCATATTGAGGATGTAGCGGTTGAGGATGTTGTCCTAGAAGGGATTGTTGCTGAGAAGAATCCCGTGGAGGATCCTGACAAGAATAAATAAAGGACCACTGAGGAATTGATGAATATGGTTAGGGCGACTACCAGAGGTAGGATTGGCCGATTACTACCGGAGGTTCGTTCAAGTTTGTAAAGATAGTAACCCCTTTAACGCGGCTTACTCGTATGACTGAGAAGTTTGAATGGACAGAGAAATGCGAGAAAAGCTTTTAAGAACTAAAGCAAAGGTTGGTGGCGGCCCCTATGTTGGCGTTGCCGGATGAAAAAGGAGATTTTGTGAATTATAGTGACGCTTCGCATAAGGAATTAGGGTGCTTCTTATACAGCACAACAAGGTAATCGCGTACGCGTCAAGACAATTAAGGAATATAAAATTCGATATCCCCACCCATGAGCTTGGGCTCATGGTAATAGTTTTGCCCTAAAGATTTGAGGCACTACTTGTATGGAGAGAAGTGCGAGATTTACATAAGCCATAAGTGCTCTAGTACATTTTCACGTAGAAAGAGCTCAACATGCGCCAGAGAATGTGGTTAGAGCTAATCAAGGATTACGATTATGAGATTCTTTATCATCCAGGGAAAGCCAAAATGGTGGCTAATGCCCTTAGTATAAAAGAGAGACTCAAGATGAAAATGTCTTTGGAAGAGTTGATAAGAGATTTTGAGAAAATGGAAATAGAAGTGAAGGTAACCAGAGCCGGTACCGAAAAGCTGTTTGAGATTGCAATACAGCCTGAATTATTGGAGAAGATCATATTGTGCCAAGAAAAAGTGATGAATAGAGGCAGAGAACCAATGATCGGAGAAGAGATTAATACCTAGAAAGATGATGAGGGAATAATGAGGTATCCCTACAGAATTTGGGTTCCAAATGTTCAAGAGCTTAAGGACTGGATCTTAGATGAAAGTCATAGTTCGAGGAATAAGAGTTAGGGCAAACCCTGAATGTGATAGTCAGGGAGGACGCCATTAAGAAAGAAGGAGCCCATAATATAATGAAGTGGAAAACAAGGATTTTAACGTATAAGTTAACCCTGATTGTGGGAGAAGGATGAAACATTTCATACTAAGGAAACAGAAAGTCGAGTAAGGAAAGGAGACCCGAGACGGTACTCCTATGAGGCAATTCATGGACCTGCCTAAACATAACTAATACTTTTACCCCCAAACACCACCCTGAGGAAATAATGTGGTGTTAAATTCTTTCAGGACCTTTAAGTCGCTAAGCTCTCAGAGTTCCAAGGAACAAGCTGACCCAGTCGAGGCAAAATCCTGGCTAAAGGAAATAGAGGAATCATTTGAGATTCTAAATGATTGACGAAGCACAAAAGACTATTTTTTTGCCACTTACCTTCCTAAGAGAGAGGCCACCCGCTGGTGAAAGGCCAAGGAAGGCACGGAGCCAGAGGTTATGATAAAGTGATTAAAGTCCAGTCAATTGTTTTCGAGAAAGTAATTCCCAAGGTTATGGAGATAGTGTAAAAGCTTTAGAGCCAGAACAAAAGCGGACGAGTATGATGAATTATGAATCTAAGTTGTAAAAGTTATCAAGATTCATTCTGAGAAAAGAATCCCAGAACGACGTGATGTTTGAAATCAATATTTATGCTGTGTTGGTTCATGAAATGATTATAAGAGAAAGGAAAATAAAGGGAGACTAAAGTGGAAAGAAATAAAAAGGCAATACAGTTTGAGGAATGATAAGGGAGTAGGGTACGAGGAAACCCTAAAGACTCGTAGCAATAGAAATAGAAAAGTATGTAATCGTCAGGATGAGGGTGATTCACAATGAGTTAAAGTTGATGGTTGAAAGCATAAGTGATACATATTTTATCCCCCATAGGTTGGGAGGATGCGAGGAAACCTTGAGATAGTTCGAAGGATAAATAATGAGACGCGGATAAACCGAGGAGACAAGAAGGTAAGAAATTAGGAAAATTGGATGAAGGAAGTGACCTTCAAGAATGTGAAGTGTAAGACCGGTGGCATGATACCCAGAAAGGGAGATGCCAGGTATAAAAGATATCCCATTAAGATGACTGTTGAGATAAATAAAGAGGTAAATGACTAGTTAGAACTAAAAGTTCACGTTGAACACAACCAAATCTTCTAGAACATCCCTGTTATCATTACTAAATCAGGAAAAAAAGCGGATAATCGTTGTTATCTTTTGGAGGCCATATTGATTGACGTCATTTTGAATAAGGATGCTATTGTGAAATTTGGTATAGACTATCGAGATGGGAAGATTAAATAAGATAATCTATCAAGGATATATGACTTGATTTATCCATGGAAGGATGCATGTACCTTTTTAAAGGTGGAATTAAGGATAGTTACTCGGTAACTTAAAATGAATCCTAGGGGAATGCATAAAGGTTGACATTTCACCCTTAATAGGGGTAGTATGAGTCTTGACAGTATGAATTGGAAAGGATTAAGGTAACAACAACCTTTAAGGATCAGTGGAGAAATTTTTCAGAAGTATATAGACAATGATTCTGGTATTAGTAAATGGTATCTTGATATGCCCTGTACCTAGGGTGTAGCTGATGAAGGATTCAAGGATAACCTTAGAGGTTTTACAAGGAAAAATGTAATATTCAAAGTTCTCAAGAATAGAAAATTTGATAAAGGAAATGTGACGTAATTATAATAATGCCAGTTGGGGCACGTGTTGAACCATAAGAAAGTATAGATCGACCCAATAAGGGTCGAGATTGGTGAAAACAAGAAGGAACCAAGATAAGAGACGTCCTAAGTATGATCGAGAGTCATCCTTGACAATGTTCACATCTAAAGACTAAGGCAATGACTTATGGAAAAATGGTGATCTTTTTTCTTTTCTCACCAGGGCTTAAGAAAAGCATTTTCACATAAGCAGTGATTGAAATGAGGTAGAAAATTTAGTTGGAGGTGGTTAAAATGACATTGATTGTAAGGAAATTTTACTATCAGGAAAGGGCAAAGAGATGGCCGACACTTTAAGTGTAAGAGGACAATTATAGGCGCTCTTGCCAGAGGAATACAGTGATGATGGTTAAAGCTGTGAAGGTTGTATTATGGTTTGGAAGATTGACATTCCTTCTGATGACTGTGCAATACCCAACCGTAATAGTAGTTGGTAAAGGTTTAATTCGTGTAATCGCCATGAGCGGGCTATCTATCTTAGAAGGTACTATCTTGAGATAAGCCAGGACCATGTTTCAAGAAGTACTAAACGAAACTTTGAGTTAAGTCTTCTATTGAAGGCATATGGTTAATAATGGTATTAACCTGCTATCGTTGCTTTGATTGAAACTCTTCTGCAATTTTATCTGCTTCATGTCATGAATGTACGTCAAGATCTGGAGTGTTCTTCATGAATCATGAATGGTGATTATGTTAACTCCTTAAAAGATTTTGATACAACAAATATGGACTCCGTATGATTAAATATTAAGGTTCCGAGGAAAGCGAATGACTACGGTAGGAGCGATGGACCATAGTAATGCATCAATGATTCTGCGAGTAATGAGTCGATTACAACCATAAGAGATGTATTAGAATGGATGTTGAGATTGAGTACCACTAATCGGGTTGTGGTGATGTATAAGTTATCGTTGATAGACTAATTAAGTCGATTATCTACCTATTGAATATTTATTCCTTCTTATGAATAGAGAGCCATATTACTATACGAGGAAGGTTGCAGTGCAAGCATAGAATTTTAGTAACGATGATGTCTAGAATGAAATCCCAGATTCGATTTTCGCTGTCGAGGGAGTTTCAACGGTGATTGTTTATAAGCTCGAGCGAGAGCATGGGTCCATAGGACGATGGACGGAATAGTAAATATTTAGGCACATGAATTATGCTGTTATAATACTTGATGTTGATATATATACATATATGTTTTGTTCTCCTATGACAAACTTCTATAGTTCAGAGGTAGATTCCAAGCCAGATATTTTGTGGCAGTATATTTTTACATATATACAATTCTCTTCAATTCGTTCTTTTCTCTCCTTTTCATTTCATATAAGCTGAGAAGAACAACCCTTCCAGAAGGGGAGGTATTGCCGAATGACTATCTATCTGTGTGATAGAAGCCTAGTAGGATACCATCTATTGTTTAATTGCTTGTCAAGTACTAAAGGCTGGCCACCTTCTGTACTAACTATGCAATGTAACAAGTGTTCATGATCATAGTGATCTCTCAATAAATTCTTTTACTTCTATATGAAAGACCAAGCTTTGAAGATGGAGGCAGCTAGAGATGAAGTGGTACCAAGTATGGTGGTATTTTGATTCTAACGCTTCGTGATACTAAGGTTGACGCGATTATTAAAATGTTATAGAACGCTAACGAGCAAAAGTGTAATCAGTATAAAATTTGGTACGGAAGATAGTAACGATTACGAACTGGAAAAGAGTGGGTATTGAGAAGCAAAAGCTGTAGATCTAGATGAGATAATGAGAGTCTGTACACTAGACTTGAAAGAAATTTGGAATGATAACTTAACACGGATTGAGTTTTCTTACGGTAATCGATCGTATGTCAGTATTGAGGTATCGCCTTATGAGATCCTTGAGGGAAGACAATGTCGATCTCCCTTATGTTAGGATGAAGTTGTAGAGCGCAAGATGCTCAGACCCGCAGCAGTCCAAAGGACCAAGTATATAATAGATCTAATCAGAGGATGACTAGTAGTAGCCCAAGATGGACATAAGAAGTATGTTGATTTGACACGAAAGGACAAAGAATATGAAGTAGGGGACCTAGTGCTGTTATAGGTATTCCCTCGGAAAGGATGGATGTGGTTTGGAAAGAAAGGAAAGCTAAGCCCACGAATTGTTGGACCCTTTGAGGTATTAAGACGTATTGGGAAGTTAGCATATGAGCTATCCCTACCCCAACATGTAACAGTTCATAACGTGTTCCATGTATCAATGTTAAGGAAGTATAATTCGGATGCCAGACAAATAGGGCCATATGAGCGCATAGGCATGCAACCAGACGTAACCTATATGGAGCAACCAGAAAGGGGTTATAGATCGAAAAGGAACAAGTGCTTAGGAGAAGGGTTATCAAACTAGGCAGAGTTTGGTGGTAGAACCACAATGTGGGAAAATTTACTTGAGACTTAGAAAGTGCAATGCTAGAAAAGCATCCCCAACTGTTTTCTATCTGATTCCGGGACGGAATCCTTTTAAGGAGGGGAGACTGTAATAACCCCAATTTTTTGGAAACTTTTGAAACCCGGATGAATAGTAACTTTTGCTGACAATGCTGATTAATAAAAATTATCAGACCACGATATATAGGAGTACTGTTATGGAAATTCTAAGATCGTATTAGTATTCCATAAAGAAAATAAGTGTATGTAAAAGCCGTCGGATTTCGAAAATGAGCACTTTTATTTTTCCCCGAGATTTCCAACAGACATTAAGGGATTTAGGAATTAATATTAAGATGAAGGATTTTAAATTCAAGGATTATAAAGGAGAATTAACTTAGGTATTAAAAATACCAAGAAGATTTTATCAATAAAACTATTAAGGTATTTAACCAAACGATCAACGAGATTGAGTGATAACCGGACAAAGAAATAATAATGACTCTTGTAAATACCTTTGCAAGTGGCAAGGCAAGTGGATGGTTGATCAAACAAGAAACCAAGTGATAGTTAGGAAGGAATGGCTAGTTACTATCTAGTTAACTAGGGATGATCTCATCTCACCATAAATCACCAACAATGGCAAATGATGAGATCATCTTCCACTAACTCCTTTGTTTATTATTAACCTAGCAAATATCAAGACAACCCATCATTATCCACCACATTATTCCACTAACACAAGAAAGCAAAAGCATTTCCTCCCCCATTTCCATTGCTCTCGGCCAAAACAGAACCAGCACATTAAAACTACTGTATCGCCTTCATTTCTCACTCAAATGTTGTGTTCTATAGCTCGTTGGAAAGGTATTGAGATGGCCTACAACTCTTGTTCACAAGTCTCGTCCAAATAAGCATGGTAAGACCCTCATTTTTACAGTTCTTTCAATCGGACTTTTAGAAACTTCAAAGCCTAACTTTGTGTTCTTGATTTCTTTGGAAAGATCAAGCTTATAGGAGGCTCCCTAAGGCTTCCTAGCAACTTAACACCTCCCAAGGAAGGTATAAACTTCAAACCCTAGCCTTTAATTTATTTATTAGTAAGTTTAATGGTTGGTTTTGTGAAATGAGAAGCATAGATTGTGATTATTAGTAGTTTGGTTTGATTTGGAAGTGTTTTGGTAATTGAAGCTTGATTATAGTTCATAGGTCTTGATTGTGGTTGTTTGAGTTGAAAAACTTGGAGTTTATGGAATGATGTGGTATGGTTTATTGAAGTTTTGTTGTATTGATGGTTATGAGTTGGTTGGTGATTGATTTGGAGTTGTACAAATTTGGTAATCGCGTAAACATAGTCGTCGTAATGCCCGATTTACCTTAGACTGCTTTTGTTCTTAACATCAGGACCAGTGAATTCACTGTTAGTTTTTGACCATTGCCATGATTAGATAGTTCATGTTACAAGCTTCGTTTTGATATATGATTCGCTTGAATCCGATGTACGGTTTAGGAGAAACGACCGTTTTAAGTAACGGCGTTTCGCGAACGGACCATTACCCCTCGTCTTACTTTGAAACCTTGGTTAAGGCCCCTAAAAGACTAATTGGATTACAAAACAATTATTTAATGTGGATTAGGAAGTTGGTAAAGTACTCGTGAAAGAATCGCCTTAAAATTCGTAATGGTTAATTTATTAAAAATGGTGGAGCCGAGGGTACTCGAGCGACTTAAGTGAATCGTTAAGCGCAGAAGCGAGCGTTATAGTCTAGTTGGTTAAAGTATAGATTCTTAAGCGACTTTGGTTTAATTCTAACTTATATGTTGTTTATAGGTTACCAGGCTCGTCCCAGGCCTTTTACCACCCCCAGTCGCTCAGGCAAATTTTCTACCCGTTATACTGTTGTTGTGATGTAAATATATGTATATGCATTATCTTGTGATAAGTGCATGATTGTTATTAGCAAATCTTGCGATATATTGGAGCATGTGATATGGTATATATGCATGTCTATTTCGTAATCTTGATATCTAACTGTTGATTCAAATGCTTATAAGTTGCATAATACCTATGCTAGAGATAAGCAGTAATTGCGTATACCCTTAGTATAGGGGACCCAAAGGCGAACATTTTCTAAAACCGGGAGTCGATGTTCCCAAGTATATTATATATATATGTAATATATAGATATAGTTTTCAAAACTATTAATCGAATAAGGTTTATTCGAAAACTTTATTTTAATTAATGAATATTATTTTGAATATTCATTCGAGGACTTATGACTCCGTTTATTTTATTTAATGAATATTAATTTGAATATTCATTCGAGGACTTATAACTCCGCTTATTTTGTTAAATAATATTCTTTATTTTATTAAAGAATAATGTTTCGATAATTAAACTTATTTTTGATTATTCAAATAAAGATCGTACTTTCGTATATGTATATCTTTGGTTATTTATTATTCATTTCAAGTATGAGTTTTAAAACTTCTACTTCAATTATTTTTATAGAGATTATCCTTTATGGGAATATTATTTAAATAATAATATTCAGATATTTTCTAATATATCGGGACTGATTTATTTCATTAAATCAGCATTACTCCAAACATTCTTAAAAATGTTTTCGAGTCTTCAAAATGATTTTTAAAAGTTAGAGTGGAACCAAAATTCATTTTTATATTTAAGATCTTCCTTTCGAAGGGGATTTAAATACTCGCTCAAAACCTGAGGGATCCGGCTCAGTGGTGTATTTTACATTCGCAACGAGGTTGCTATTTTGAGAAAACATCTTGATTACTTGCCCATCGTTCGGGAAGTAAGTTCATCTATTTGAGTCGGCATAAGCAACATGGGTTCAGTGGGCGTCCATGAAAGTGTAAGTGGCTCAGTAGGAGTCCATCATGCGTAAGTGGCTGAGTGGCAGTCCGGCATAGGTCCTAATGTGGCCAGGGTGATGACCAGTGGGGAATTCGTCCATCTACTAGTAGGAGTCCATCAATGCGTAAGTGGCTGAGTGGCAGTCCGGCATAGGTCCTAATGTGGCCAGGGTGATGACCAGTGGGGAATTCGTCCATCTACTAGTAGAAAAGGTTACTTATTGGTATCTTTTCCTGATCAGCAAGATATCAGGTTTATGCCAAGGTTTTCTCCTTTCCAAATTCATTGGATATTGCAACTCTGTTTATAATTTTCATAACAGAGGTTTTCGAGGAGTGTATGAAATGTATATATATAGGTGTATATATATATATCGGGACTTAATGAAGTATCTCGTAACTTCATTTCTTTCAAATGATATTTCAAAGATTGAATCTATTCAAGTCTTATCTTGTAGTCTCATCAGTGTGATGAACTTTTGAAACTGATTATAACTTGAACGGTGGTAGTTCAAGTAGTATTTGGAAAAGATATAAGTATATTGGAGTATCTTGTAACTTCATCTTTTAAACTTATATCTAGTAAATGATTATCTTATGCATGTCAAAGATTTTCAGAAAAACGTTGAGACAAGGTTAGATATATGAGATCACCTTGCAACGATATTTTTATACAATTATAAACTGGAACTCTGTGTATATTATACATGTCAGAGGATTTCAAAGATTGTGAAAAGTATATATGTATATATATACTGAATATTTTGCGACTTGGTCGCGTTAAGATAACAAACTTGGTTCATTTCTTTTTGACCAAGACTTTCATGAGTACTATGAAGATGCTCATATATTGTTAATTATTATACATATTATTTCGGTGGGCTTGTTGCTCACCCTTGTTTTCTTTCATCACACAACAACAGATAGACAAGATGAACATGATCAAACTCCCAATTCGTGAGCGGTTAGGAAACGTTCCGCAGTTTCCTGTAGGCGTTGATGCCGTTGTAGCTGAGGTAGGAGCTACCAGTAGGCTAGGCTTTCAACTTTTGTTGTGCCAGACTTATGTATATTTATGAATTGTAATAATGGCAAAGAATATGTAAATTATTCACAAACCTTTTTTATGGTGAAATGGTTTATAAATGTGGAATAAAATAACTTGTGTTATTTTTGGTATTCATCTCTGAGACTATAACTTGTGGTGTGTGTGTGTATATTGTGGGGTCACAGTACATTAGTTGGTTGACTGTTAAGATTAAGTATTGATAAGTGAAATGGAACTCGTGACAACCTGAATCCCCGACCCCGGATTTGGGGGTGTTACAGAAATGGTATCAGAGCTAAGCGTTATAAACCTCAGAGATGATATGACGTTAAAATAATAAGTTCACTAAGATAATAAGAACTTTTGCCAAGTTCATAGTCGGACTACCTAACGTAGTATTGACAGTTAGAACCTTATGGGAACCCTTATAAATATCGTGATAGAAGCGTAGTTCGTTATCGTATATGGTAGCGGGACTCCGAACCCTGAGGTTGAGGAGCAACAACGCGATGATGTTTTATTACTTATTGGAGATCAGATTATGGATCCGATAGAGCATCCTAACGCGGGACCGGATGATGTTCATATTGAGGATGTAGCGGTTGAGGATGTTGTCCTAGAAGGGATTGTTGCTGAGAAGAATCCCGTGGAGGATCCTGACAAGAATAAATAAAGGACCACTGAGGAATTGATGAATATGGTTAGGGCGACTACCAGAGGTAGGATTGGCCGATTACTACCGGAGGTTCGTTCAAGTTTGTAAAGATAGTAACCCCTTTAACGCGGCTTACTCGTATGACTGAGAAGTTTGAATGGACAGAGAAATGCGAGAAAAGCTTTTAAGAACTAAAGCAAAGGTTGGTGGCGGCCCCTATGCTGGCGTTGCCGGATGAAAAAGGAGATTTTGTGAATTATAGTGACGCTTCGCATAAGGAATTAGGGTGCTTCTTATACAGCACAACAAGGTAATCGCGTACGCGTCAAGACAATTAAGGAAATATAAAATTCGATATCCCCACCCATGAGCTTGGGCTCATGGCAATAGTTTTGCCCTAAAGATTTGAGGCACTACTTGTATGGAGAGAAGTGCGAGATTTACATAAGCCATAAGTGCTCTAGTACATTTTCACGTAGAAAGAGCTCAACATGCGCCAGAGAATGTGGTTAGAGCTAATCAAGGATTACGATTATGAGATTCTTTATCATCCAGGGAAAGCCAAAATGGTGGCTAATGCCCTTAGTAAAAAGATCCTACATCTTCAACACAACTCTTGCTCCATTTCCCATCAGTAGAATCACCTCCTCTTCCTCAAGAGTCCTACTTCTCCTTAGTCCCTGCAACGAATTGCAGATGTAAGAACCACAGGGGTATCTAATACCCAAGTAGAAATTTGACTTAATGACATATTCATTTATATCATGAACATACCTGAATCAGAAGTGGTAGTCTCACTCCCCTTCTTCTTCTTCAACTCTGCAAGGTAAACCTTGCAGTTCCTCTTCCAGTGCCCCACCTTGTTACAGTGAAAGCAAACAACTTTGCTCTTGGGGTCTTCAGCTTTTGGTGGGAACCGGCTTTTCTTCACCTACTTTCTTCTTCTTGGAAGGGTTCCTCTTCCTTTTCTTAGGATTGGAACCTTCACCAATTAGAAGAACAGAACTCTTCTTAGGGGGAAAATTCGATTCCGCAGTCTTCAACATGTTGTGGAGTTCAGCCAGGCTGACATCCAGCTTATTCATGTGAAAGTTCACAACAAACTGCGAAAACGAACCCGAAAGTGATTGCAAGACCAAGTCTTGGCTCACTCCCCATCCATGGCAAAACCAAGATGTCCAAAACGTTCAATCAAATTGATCATCTTAAGTACATGGTCATTCACAGATGATCCCTCAGACATCCTACAACCGAACAGCTCCTTCGATATCTCATATCGATCTGTCCTCCCCGCCACATCATACAACTCTTGTAGATGCATTAGGATAGTGTGAGCATCCATATGCTCATGTTGCTTCTGTAGCTCAATGTTCATGGAAGCTAGCATGATGCATTGAGCAACATTTGCATCATCTATCCACTTACGATACACAACATGTTCATCATTATGTGTATCGTTAGCAGGTTCAGTAGGCTTAGGTGAGTCAAGCACATATTTCAGCTTCTCCACCCTGAGAACAATTCTTAAGTTTCGAAGCAGTCAGCAAAATTAGGACCAGTCAACTTGTGAGCATCTAGTATACTCCGGAGTGATAGTGCAGAAGACATAACGTATATAGTAAATCTATAAATGATAAACACATAACAACACTTAGCAAATATTCAATTTCATTTCAAAACACTATATGAATCGGGTCTTTATTCATAAGTGGCTCCCACTAGTTTATCTAATTTATTCAACCCCCTACGTGAAAAATTAAGCATTCATAATGCTAGTGGGAATAGGGATTCTACATTCCATCACACAACCTCGGCTGTGGCACGAACCGCCATGTAATGTTCAATAGGCAGACAACTCTTGTCAATTACATCTTATGTTATTCCCTAATCAAACTTTAGCCTCTTGAATACTTGAGTCACGGCTTTGGCACGACAAACTCAATATCTAAGTCAAGTCTAACCCAACATTCTGTACAATGAATCAGTCCCAACGGCCCACGGCTGTGGCACGTAACGACCTTTAGATTCTAATTCAATGTACACATCTCTATGTAATAGACAAGTATTTCTTATTTCAAAATCAAAGCCCTCGGCTGTAGCACGAAATGACAATGATTTAAAATAAGAACCACTTTCTATCATGTTGGAAGCTATGACCGACACAAGCCCGTTGTATCATTGACCAATTACTACTTGATATTATTTAATTTTAGAGGGAGTATATTACGTTACAATCATAATCATATTATAAAGAGATTCTTCCTTTTAAATTAAATATTTCAAATCAATAATCGATAATCAGATGATTCCCAGATCGGGTGGAGCATTGTCAAGAGGCGTCACTTAATAACCCTTTCTTACAGATAGAAATCTGTTGTTGACAGAATCATCCTTTCTCTCAAAATTGAAAATTCATATTTAATTACGTGTTTCATAAACACAAGAATCTCATGATTGTATTCATAATATTATTGTCAAGGCAAGAAACGATTTCTATTCTAGATTTTCTAGAGCACGCCTTATATTGATTAAGTTCACCTAAATCTATCATCGCATGGTAAACACAGGCATATATCTCATATCTCATATATAAAATAAATAAACAAGTAGGCATGCAAATAATATCATGTCACACATTGATATATGATGTATGGATTTATTATAGCATTTAAAAGCAATTAAAACAATTAAACAAGCTTTAAAACACTTTCGGGAATATAAAAAGTTCAAAACTTTTATATAAAAAATATTTGACCACTCCATTAGATCCGTCTCGGAAAAAACTGAATCCAACGATATATTGCACGCCCAAATGGAGTTACGAAACTCCCAAAAAATCAAATTTAATGTGGACATACGGGCTGTAACGCATGTACGTAATGCGTTACAACACTGTTGAGCCATTTACGCGTGTAACGCATTCCGTAAATCCACAACAGTGTGTAACACATTCACGGATATGCGCAACTCACCCCTTCCCCGCGTGCAGCACACGCGCCTGCACAGCCGCAGCAGGTTTTTTTTTTATTTCTGTTTCTTCTTCCTGCTAATGCCTGTTGCCTTTCTGCTGCCGTTTCAATTTAGGAGATGTAACCCCTCCTTTCCCTTTACTCCCATATTAATAAACTCTTATTAATATTTTTTATTATTTTAATTTTATTATTAATAAATTAATTAACAGTTAATTAATAAATTAATAAAAATCAAAATAATATAATTTCTTAATCAGGGTAGAAGTAGCAGAAAATACCAAATCAGCCATGGGTCCTTGTGCAAATTTAATCATAATTATTCACATGCATAATTATTTTATGAATTTTAATTAAAACAATTTAAAAAATTCATAACAAATAATCTACATATCACAAAATTATGAAAAAAATATCTAGATGATCTACAACCCTTGTAGAACCCAGATCAGTAGTCAAAATCTCATGCAAAAATTATTTCGAATTAATTCATAATTAAATCCAAATAAACTTGCAAAAATCATAATAAATCCATACATGCATTAAAAAATCTGAAATTTTTTTATATGAATCTCTATATACAGAACCTAGCTCTGATGCCAATGAAGGAATTTACGGATGAGCGGAAGCGGTGAAATAACAATTATTCCGTAAAAACCATATACCGCACATATAAAAAACATATAAAAGGGAAAAACTGAGGAATCGAAACCATACCTCGTGAATCGAAGCTTTATAAAATTGGAGTGCTAGCAGTTGCTCCTCAGTGCTAGCGTGAAATACCTCGTGAATCTAATCAGAGGATGACTAGTAGTAGCCCAAGATGGACATAAGAAGTATGTTGATTTGACACGAAAGGACAAAGAATATGAAGTAGGGGACCTAGTGCTGTTATAGGTATTCCCTCGGAAAGGATGGATGTGGTTTGGAAAGAAAGGAAAGCTAAGCCCACGAATTGTTGGACCCTTTGAGGTATTAAGACGTATTGGGAAGTTAGCATATGAGCTATCCCTACCCGGAACATGTAACAAGTTCATAACGTGTTCCATGTATCAATGTTAAGGAAGTATAATTCGGATGCCAGACAAATAGGGCCATATGAGCGCATAGGCATGCACCAGACGTAACCTATATGGAGCAACCAGAAAGGGGTTATAGATCGAAAAGGAACAAGTGCTTAGGAGAAGGGTTATCAAACTAGGCAGAGTTTGGTGGTAGAACCACAATGTGGGAAAATTTACTTGAGACTTAGAAAGTGCAATGCTAGAAAAGCATCCCCAACTGTTTTCTATCTGATTCCGGGACGAAATCCTTTTAAGGAGGGGAGACTGTAATAACCCCAATTTTTTTGGAAATTTTTGAAACCCGGATGAATAGTAACTTTTGCTGACAATGCTGATTAATAAAAATTATCAGACCACGATATATAGGAGTACTGTTATGGAAATTCTAAGATCGTATTAGTATTCCATAAAGAAAATAAGTGTATGCAAAAGCCGTCGGATTTCGAAAAACGAGCACTTTTATTTTTCCCCGAGATTTCCAACAGACATTAAGGGATTTTAGGAATTAATATTAAGATGAAGGATTTTAAATTCAAGGATTATAAAGGAGAATTAACTTAGGTATTAAAAATACCAAGAAGATTTTATCAATAAAACTATTAAGGTATTTAACCAAACGATCAACGAGATTGAGTGATAACCGGACAAAGAAATAAATAATGACTCTTGTAAATACCTTTGCAAGTGGCAAGGCAAGTGGATGGTTGATCAAACAAGAAACCAAGTGATAGTTAGGAAGGAATGGCTAGTTACTTATCTAGTTAACTAGGGATGATCTCATCTCACCACAAATCACCAACACATGGCAAATGATGAGATCATCTTCCACTAACTCCTTTGTTTATTATTAACCTAGCAAATATCAAGACAACCCATCATTATCCACCACATTATTCCACCAACACAAGAAAGCAAAAGCATTTCCTCCCCCATTTCCATTGCTCTCGGCCAAAACAGAACCAGCACATTAAAACTACTGTATCTCCTTCATTTCTCACTCAAATGTTGTGTTCTATAGCTCGTTGGAAAGGTATTGAGATGGCCTACAACTCTTGTTCACAAGTCTCGTCCAAATAAGCATGGTAAGACCCTCATTTTTACAGTTCTTTCAATCGGACTTTTAGAAACTTCAAAGCCTAACTTTGTGTTCTTGATTTCTTTGGAAAGATCAAGCTTATAGGAGGCTCCCTAAGGCTTCCTAGCAACTTAACACCTCCCAAGGAAGGTATAAACTTCAAACCCTAGCCTTTAATTTATTTATTAGTAAGTTTAATGGTTGGTTTTGTGAAATGAGAAGCATAGATTGTGATTATTAGTAGTTTGGTTTGATTTGGAAGTGTTTTGGTAATTGAAGCTTGATTATAGTTCATAGGTCTTGATTGTGGTTGTTTGAGTTGAAAAACTTGGAGTTTATGGACTGATGTGGTATGGTTTATGTGAAGTTTTGTTGTATTGATGGTTATGAGTTGGTTGGTGATTGATTTGGAGTTGTACAAATTTGGTAATCGCGTAAACATAGTCGTCGTAATGCCCGATTTACCTTAGACTGCTTTTGTTCTTAACATCAGGACCAGTGAATTCACTGTTAGTTTTTGACCATTACCATGATTAGATAGTTCATGTTACAAGCTTCGTTTTGATATGTGATTCGCTTGAATCCGATGTACGGTTTAGGAGAAACGGCCGTTTTAAGTAACGGCGTTTCGCGAACGGACCATTACCCCTCGTCTTACTTTGAAACCTTGGTTAAGGCCCCTAAAAGACTAATTGGATTACAAAACAATTATTTAATGTGGATTAGGAAGTTGGTAAAGTACTCGTGAAAGAATCGCCTTAAAATTCGTAATGGTTAATTTATTAAAAATGGTGGAGCCGAGGGTACTCGAGCGACTTAAGTGAATCGTTAAGCGCAGAAGCGAGCGTTAGAGTCTAGTTGGTTAAAGTATAGATTCTTAAGCGACTTTGGTTTAATTCTAACTTATATATTGTTTATAGGTTACCAGGCTCGTCCCAGGCCTTTTACCACCCCCAGTCGCTCAGGCAAGTTTTCTACCCGTTATACTGTTGTTGTGATGTAAATATATGTATATGCATTATCTTGTGATAAGTGCATGATTGTTATTAGCAAATCTTGCGATATATTGGAGCATGTGATATGGTATATATGCATGTCTATTTCGTAATCTTGATATCTAACTGTTGATTCAAATACTTATAAGTTGCATAATACCTATGCTAGAGATAAGCAGTAATTGCGTATACCCTTAGTATAGGGGACCCAAAGGCGAACATTTTCTAAAACCGGGAGTCGATGTTCCCAAGTATATTATATATATATATGTATATATATAGATATAGTTTTCAAAACTATTAATCGAATAAGGTTTATTCGAAAACTTTATTTTAATTAATGAATATTATTTTGAATATTCATTCGAGGACTTATGACTCCGTTTATTTTATTTAATGAATATTAATTTGAATATTCATTCGAGGACTTATGACTCCGCTTATTTTGTTAAATAATATTCTTTATTTTATTAAAGAATAATGTTTCGATAATCAAACTTATTTTTGATTATTCAAATAAAGATCGTACTTTCGTATATGTATATCTTTGGTTATTTATTATTCATTTCAAGTATGAGTTTTAAAACTTCTACTTCAATTATTTTTATAGAGATTATCCTTTATGGGAATATTATTTAAATAATAATATTCAGATATTTTCTAATATATCGGGACTGATTTATTTCATTAAATCAGCATTACTCCAAACATTCTTAAAAATGTTTTCGAGTCTTCAAAATGATTTTTAAAAGTTAGAGCGGAACCCAAAACTCATTTTTATATTTAAGATCTTCCTTTCGAAGGGGATTTAAATACTCGCTCAAAACCTGAGGGATCCGGCTCAGTGGTGTATTTTACATTCACAACGAGGTTGCTATTTTGAGAAAACATCTTGATTACTTGCCCATCGTTCGGGAAGTAAGTTCATCTATTTGAGTCGGCATAAGCAACATGGGCTCAGTGGGCGTCCATGAAAGTGTAAGTGGCTCAGTAGGAGTCCATCAATGCGTAAGTGGCTGAGTGGCAGTCCAGCATAGGTCCTAATGTGGCCAGGGTGATGACCAGTGGGGAATTCGTCCATCTACTAGTAGAAAAGGTTACTTATTGGTATCTTTTCCTGATCAGCAAGATATCAGGTTTATGCCAAGGTTTTCTCCTTTCCAAATTCATTGGATATTGTAACTCTGTTTATAATTTTTATAACAGAGGTTTTCGAGGAGTGTATGAAATGTATATATATATAGGTGTATATATATATATCGGGACTTAATGAAGTATCTCGTAACTTCATTTCTTTCAAATGATATTTCAAAGATTGAATCTATTCAAGTCTTATCTTGTAGTCTCATCAGTGTGATGAACTTTTGAAACTGATTATAACTTGAACGGTGGTAGTTCAAGTAGTATTTGGAAAAGATATAAGTATATTGGAGTATCTTGTAACTTCATCTTTTAAACTTATATCTAGTAAATGATTATCTTATGCATGTCAAAGATTTTCAGAAAAACGTTGAGACAAGGTTAGATATATGAGATCACCTTGCAACGATATTTTTATACAATTATAAACTGGAACTCTGTGTATATTATACATGTCAGAGGATTTCAAAGATTGTGAAAAGTATATATGTATATACTGAATATTTTGTGACTTGGTCGCGTTAAGATAACAAACTTGGTTCATTTCTTTTTGACCAAGACTTTCATGAGTACTATGAAGATGCTCATATATTGTTAATTATTATACATATTATTTCGGTGGGCTTGTTGCTCACCCTTGCTTTCTTCTTTCATCACACAACAACAGATAGACAAGATGAACAGGATCAAGCTCCCAATTCGTGAGCGGTTAGGAAACGTTCCGCAGTTTCCTGTAGGCGTTGATGCCGTTGTAGCTGAGGTAGGAGCTACCAGTAGGCTTGGCTTTCAACTTTTGTTGTGCCAGACTTATGTATATTTATGAATTGTAATAATGGCAAAGAATATGTAAATTATTCACAAACCTTTTTTATGGTGAAATGGTTTATAAATGTGGAATAAAATGACTTGTGTTATTTTTGGTATTCATCTCTGAGACTATAACTTGTGGTGTGTGTGTGTATATTTTGGGGTCACAATACGCATTAGTTGGTTGACTGTTAAGATTAAGTATTGATAAGTGAAATGGAACTCGTGACAACCTGAATCCCCGACCCCGGATTTGGGGGTGTTACAGAAATGGTATCAGAGCTAAGCGTTATAAACCTCAGAGATGGTATGACGTTAAAATAATAAGTTCACTAAGATAATAAGAACTTTTGCCAAGTTCATAGTTGGACTACCTAACGTAGTATTGACAGTTAGAACCCTTATGGGAACCCTTATAAATATCGTGATGGAAGCGTAGTTCGTTATCGTATATGGTAGCGGGACTCCGAACCCTGAGGTTGAGGAGCAACAACGCGATGATGTTTTATTACTTATTGGAGATCAGATTATGGATCCGATAGAGCGTCCTAACGCGGGACCGGATGATGTTCATATTGAGGATGTAGCGGTTGAGGATGTTGTCCTAGAAGGGATTGTTGCTGAGAAGAATCCCGTGGAGGATCCTGACAAGAATAAATAAAGGACCACTGAGGAATTGATGAATATGGTTAGGGCGACTACCAGAGGTAGGATTGGCCGATTACTACCGGAGGTTCGTTCAAGTTCATAAAGATAGTAACCCCTTTAACGCGGCTTACTCGTATGACTGAGAAGTTTGAATGGACAGAGAAATGCGAGAAAAGCTTTTAAGAACTAAAGCAAAGGTTGGTGGCGGCCCCTATGTTGGCGTTGCCGGATGAAAAAGGAGATTTTGTGAATTATAGTGACGCTTCGCTTAAGGAATTAGGGTGCTTCTTATACAGCACAACAAGGTAATCGCGTACGCGTCAAGACAATTAAGGAAATATAAAATTCGATATCCCCACCCATGAGCTTGGGCTCATGGCAATAGTTTTGCCCTAAAGATTTGAGGCACTACTTGTATGGAGAGAAGTGCGAGATTTACATAAGCCATAAGTGCTCTAGTACATTTTCACGTAGAAAGAGCTCAACATGCGCCAGAGAATGTGGTTAGAGCTAATCAAGGATTACGATTATGAGATTCTTTATCATCCAGGGAAAGCCAAAATGGTGGCTAATGCCCTTAGTATAAAAGATCCTACATCTTCAACAACAACTCTTGCTCCATTTCCCATCAGTAGAATCACCTCCTCTTCCTCAAGAGTCCTACTTCTCCTTAGTCCCTGCAACGAATTGCAGATGTAAGAACCACAGGCGGTATCTAATACCCAAGTAGAAATTTGACTTAATGACATATTCATTTATATCATGAACATACCTGAATCAGAAGTGGTAGTCTCACTCCCCTTCTTCTTCTTCAACTCTGCAAGGTAAACCTTGCAGTTCCTCTTCCAGTGCCCCACCTTGTTACAGTGAAAGCAAACAACTTTGCTCTTGGGGTCTTCAGCTTTTGGTGGAACCGGCTTTTCTTCACCTACTTTCTTCTTCTTGGAAGGGTTCCTCTTCCTTTTCTTAGGATTGGAACCTTCACCAATTAGAAGAACAAAACTCTTCTTAGGGGGAAAATTCGATTCCGCAGTCTTCAACATGTTGTGGAGTTCAGCCAGGCTGACATCCAGCTTATTCATGTGAAAGTTCACAACAAACTGCGAAAACGAACCCGAAAGTGATTGCAAGACCAAGTCTTGGCTCAGCTCCCCATCCATGGCAAAACCAAGATGTCCAAAACGTTCAATCAAATTGATCATCTTAAGTACATGGTCATTCACAAATGATCCCTCAGACATCCTACAACCGAACAGCTCCTTCGATATCTCATATCGATCTGTCCTCCCCGCCACATCATACAACTCTTGTAGATGCATTAGGATAGTGTGAGCATCCATATGCTCATGTTGCATTGAGCAACATTTGCATCATCTATCCACTTACGATACATAACATGTTCATCATTATGTGCATCGTTAGCAGGTTCAGTAGGCTTAGATGAGTCAAGCACATATTTCAGCTTCTCCACCCTGAGAATAATTCTTAAGTTTCGGAGCCAGTCAGCAAAATTAGGACCAGTCAACTTGTGAGCATCTAGTATACTCCGGAGTGATAGTGCAGAAGACATAACGTATATAATAAATCTGTAAATGATAAACACATAACAACACTTAGCAAATATTCAATTTCATTTCAAAACACTATATGAATCGGGTCTTTATTCATAAGTGGCTCCCACTAGTTTATCTAATTTATTAAACCCCCTACGTGAAAAATTAAGCATTCATAATGCTAGTGGGAATAGGGATCCTACATTCCATCACACAACCTCGGCTGTGGCACGAACCGCCATGTAATGTTCAATAGGCAGACAACTCTTGTCAATTACATCTTATGTTATTCCCTAATCAAACTTTAGCCTCTTGAATACTTGAGTCACGGCTTTGGCACGACAAACTCAATATTCTAAGTCAAGTCTAACCCAACATTCTGTACAATTGAATCAGTCTCCAACGGCCCACGGCTGTGGCACGTAACGACCTTTAGATTCTAATTCAATGTACACATCTCTATGTAATAGACAAGTATTTCTTATTTCAAAATCAAAGCCCTCGACTGTAGCACGAAACGACAATGATTTAAAATAAGAACCACTTTCTATCATGTTGGAAGGCTATGACCGACACAAGCCCGTTGTATCATTGGCCAATTACTACTTGATATTATTTAATTTTAGAGGGATTATATTACGTTACAATCATAATCATATTATAAAGAGATTCTTCCTTTTAAATTAAATATTTCAAATCAATAATCGATAATCAGATGATTCCCAGATCGGGTGGAGCATTGTCAAGAGGCGTCACTTAATAACCCTTTCTTACAGATAGAAATCTGTTGTTGACAGAATCATCCTTTCTCTCAAAATTGAAAATTCATATTTAATTACGTGTTTCATAAACACAAGAATCTCATGATTGTATTCATAATATTATTGTCAAGGCAAGAAACGATTTCTATTCTAGATTTTCTAGAGCACGCCTTATATTGATTTAAGTTCACCTAAATCTATCATCGCATGGTAAACACAGGCATATATCTCATATCTCATATATAAAAATAAATAAACAAGTAAGCATGCAAATAATATCATGTCACACATTGATATATTGATGTATGGATTTATTATAGCATTTAAAAGCAATTAAAACAATTAAAACAAGCTTTAAAACACTTTCGGGAATATAAAAAGTTCAAAACTTTTATATAAAAAATATTTGACCACTCCATTAGATCCGTCTCGGAAAAACGAATCCAACGATATATTGCACGCCCAAAATGGAGTTACGAAACTCCCAAAAAATCAAATTTAATGTGGACATACGGGCTGTAACGCATGTACGTAATGCGTTACAACACTGTTGAGCCATTTACGCGTGTAACGCATTCCGTAAATCCACAACAGTGTGTAACACATTCACGGAATGCGCAACTCACCCCTTCCCCGCGTGCAGCGCACGCGCCTGCACAGCCGCAGCAGGTTTTTTTTATTTCTGTTTCTTCTTCCTGCTAATGCCTGTTGCCTTTCTGCTGCTGTTTCAATTTAGGAGATGTAACCCCCCTTTCCCTTTACTCCCATATTAATAACTCTTATTAATATTTTTTTATTATTTTAATTTTTTTATTAATAAATTAATTAACAGTTAATTAATAAATTAATAAAAATCAAAATAATATGATTTCTTAAATCAGGGAGTAGCAGAAAAATACCAAATCAGCCATGGGTCCTTGTGCAAATTTTAATCATAATTATTCACATGCATAATTATTTTATGAATTTTAATTAAAACAATTTTAAAAAATTCATAACAAATAATCTACACATCACAAAATTATGAAAAAAATATCTAGATGATCTACAACACTTGTAGAACCCAGATCAGTAGTCAAAATCTCATGCAAAAATTATTTCGAATTAATTCATAATTAAATCCAAATAAACTTGCAAAAATCATAATAAATCCATACATGCATTAAAAAATCTGAAATTTTTTATATGAATCTCTATATGCAGAACCTAGCTCTGATGCCAATGAAGGAATTTACGGATGAGCGGAAGCGTGAAATAACAATTATTCCGTAAAAACCATATACCGCACATATAAAAACATATAAAGGGAAAAAACTGAGGAATCGAAACCATACCTCGTGAATCGAAGCTTTATAAAATTGGAGTGCTAGCAGTTTGCTCCTCAGTGTGTGAAGCACTCTACCGGTATCCACCAAGAACGATCCTCTTCGATGAACCTTTTTATAAAACTAAGCTTTTATAAAAATGGAGTTTTGGGAGAGAGAGAGAAGAAGAAGATGGAGGCTAGGGTTTTCACAAAACCAAAATTGTGTGTCTTGTCAAATGAGCCATCCATCTCATTCTATTTATAGGACTCTCCTAGGGTTTTATAATATATCTTTATATATTTTAACCCCCACATTTTATCTTCATAAAATGCTTTTAATAATAATTAAAACTATTTTAATCATTATTTCTTTTTCTTAACTATTTAGAAAAAATAATTCTCTCTCTCATTATTCATCAAAGGAAATATTCTTTTATGGTGTGACCCTGTAGGTTCAATATTATGCCAGTAGTAGAAATAAATAATAATAAACTTTTTATTAATTATTTATATGAATATTAAAATTCACTAAATATAATTATCTGATTAATTATATTTATTCTACATCGTGAGTGATGCTTCTCAACATATCGCGACTATCCGGATAATATGAATTCACTGCTTAGAATACCAAGAACCTGTCAGTGAATAGTTACCGTACAATTAACTCCTTCTACCCACCAATGTCCTGATTAAATACAAGGCATGGATCTTGTGTCAAACCTATCTAATTTAATCATTTGCTTTTCCATTCACTATGCTCAGTTCTATGTAAATTAGAAACTCCTTTCTAATTTCATTCACTCTGGCCAGAGATTCCTGAACTAGCATAAGTGGATCAGCTTAGAACATTCTCTTCCTTCACTGGAAGGGGTAGATGCTTTATTGATCATACACTATCTTCATGTACAAATTCCTATACCCAGTAGAGCCCTAATAATTGTCCCTGGAGACTAAGAACTAAACCAAAGCATAGTTCAGTGTACACAAGATGACTATGATGACCTCAAGTCTAAGGATACTTGTACAACTATCACTATGTGAACAACTGCTGACACGTGAGTGAACTCCATCAGTTGTTCAGCTGTGCGAGTCATGTTCAGTGAACTTATTCTATAATAAGCACCTACATACTAGCTATAGTGTCACCACATAAATGCCTATGAGAACAGACATCCTCCTGAAGGGAGCAAGCATAGTATGTACCAATCTTTGCGGATTATTAATTACCAGTTAGTAATCCTATGACCAGGAACTATTTAAGTTTAGAGTTATCATCTTTTAGGTCTCACTATTATGATCTCATCATAATCCATAAAAGCTTTACTCTAAACTATGGTATATCTTATTTAAACACTTAAATAGATAGAGCCCGTAATAAAAAACAAAACAAGTCTTTTATTAATATAAATGAAATCAAAACAGATTACATAAAAGTTATTCCTAAATCCTCATACATGATTGGACTTAGGACATATCTCTTTCACAAAGTGCATCATCCGTTGAAGTACATAATAGAGCATCCGTTGATCATAGTTCATCAACGGATAATCAAATTAGATCATCAGTTGATAGAACTCCTAGTTCCCTGCAAAGGACCAACTCAGGGGGAATCTCAACTAATCAACACTCTATCTCACATCATGACAATACTGAGGCCACTCATCTAGAGCTAATCTACCACCCTCAAAGGAAATGGACCAAGAGTCATCCCTTTGAACTTATCATTGGTGATGCAACATCTAAAGTGCAAACAAGAAGGGCTACTCAAGATGAATGTCTATACAATAGTTTCTATCACAGGAGGAACCTAAGAGAGTGGAAGAAGCTCTATTGGATCCAGATTGGATTTTAGCAATGCAAGAGAAGTTAATCCAATTTGAGAGGAACAAAGTATGGAAGCTGGTACCCAAGCCAAATAACAAGAGTTCTATTGACACAAAATGTGTGTTCAGAAACAAGATAAATGAAAATGGCATTGTTATAAGGAATAAAGCTAGATTGGTTGTTAAGGGCTACTCGCAACAAGAGGGAATAGATTTTGATGAGACATTTGCTCCTGTTGCAAGACTTGAAGCCATCAGAATTTTTCTAGCCTATGCAGGCCATGCCAATTTCAAAGCCTATCAAATGGATATCAAGAGTGCATTTCTGAATGGAGAATTGGAGGAAGAAGTCTATGTGGGTCAACCTCCAGGGTTTGAAGATCCAAATTTTCCAGACCATGTGTATTATCTGTTGAAAGCACTCTATGGACTAAAGCAAGCACCTAGAGCCTGGTATGAGACTTTGTCAAAATTTCTTCTAGCTAATCACTTCACTAGAGGTACTGTTGACAAAACTCTTTTCTTTAGAAATTCTATTGGCTCTACAATACTTGTTCAAATTTATGTAGATGATATTATATTTGGTTCTACAGATGATAAACTTTGTAAAAAGTTTGCTAATTTAATGCAAAGTAAATATGAAATGAGCATGATGGGAGAGCTAACTTATTTTCTTGGTTTACAAGTTAAACAAGTTAGTGGTGGAATTTTCATTAGTCAAACTAAATATATTTATGATCTTTTAAAGAAGTTTGACTTAATGGAATGTTCATCTGCAAAAACTACTATGGCCACTGCCACTAAGCTTGAATTAAACAAGGCTGAAAAGTCTGTGGACATTATAAGCTATAGAGGCATGGTTGGTTCACTTCTATATTTAACTGCTAGTAGACCTAATATAATGTTTGCTACATGTCTTTGTGCTAGATTTCAAGCTGATCCTAGAGAATCTCACTTAGTTGCTATTAAAAGAATTTTCAGATATCTCAAAGGGACTCCAAATCTAGGAATTTGGTACCCTAGAGAGTCTGGTTTTGATCTAATTGGCTACTCAGATGCAGATTATGTAGGTTGCAAAATAGACAGGAAAAGTACAACTGGCACCTGTCAATTTCTAGTGAATAAGCTTGTATCATGGTTCAGTAAGAAGCATAAATTCTGTTTCTACATCAACAGCAGAGGCTGAGTACATTGCTGCAGGTAGTTGCTGTGCACAAATATTATGGATGAGGAATCAAGTATTTGACTATGGGCTAAATGTTGACAAAATTCCAATATTCTGTGACAAGACAAGTGCCATTGCCATTACTGAAAACCCAGTGCAGCATTCAAGAACCAAGTACATTGACATCAAATACCACTTCATAAGGGAACATGTGATAAATGGTACAGTGGAACTTCATTTTGTTCCAAGTGAAAAACAAATTGCAGACATTTTTACCAAGCCACTTGATGAATCAACATTCACAAGGTTGGTTAGTGAGCTGTGTATGCTTAATTATTCTTAAATTCATGTCCAAATTGTAATTTGATATGCAGCCTGAAATGAATTTATTGCAAGAGCAAAGTTGGCTTTAAGTTAACTTTATTATATCAATGGATATTCCCTATCCGTTGAAAGCCAAAGTTGTTCTATCAACGGATGTCCATTATCCGTTGAAAGACAATTACATTTCTGGAAATTTTATCCTTCGATAGATAAAACTGTGTTACTCTTCAACGGATGACAGTTTACCTTATCCGTTGAAGTGTCACATCAGTGGATTCAAGTGAATCACAACCGTTGATTCTATTTTCTTATCCGTTGATACATGTATACAGCTGTATGTATATGTATTAACGGGTAGTTTTTAGAATACCTATAGTTTTTCCTTAATTCTTAAACGGTTGTAATTTACCCAAATATTGTTTAATCATTTTCTATATGTTTTAATTTGAGAAAGTATAAAGCCCTTTTGATTTCTTATTTTCACTTTACGCTTTCTTGAATTTTCAAAAGCTTTTACTCTTCTTCTCCAACTTTTCTCTGCAACTTCATACCCACAACAATGGCACCAGTAGTAAAGATGATGTCCCAATCCGGGTTTGTCAATGAGAAGAACAATTTCCTAGCTTTGGTGGAAAAGAATGAAGCTCACTCAGACTACCACAAGATGATGGATTTCATCAAGAACTGTAAACTAAGCTATACAAAGCTGGAGGCCCCAACAATATACTATAAGGTAGTTGAGGAGATATGGACAACTGCTGAGTTCAACTCCACTGATATGACCATTTTCTTCTCTCTCAAAGGTAAAGATTACTGTATTAACTCTGATGATATACAGTCTTGCTTTAAATTACTTGAAAATAATGCCATGACACCACACACTGATAATGATGTATCTAGCATGTTAGATTCCATAGGCTATTCCCTTAATTCCACCAGTTTAGGCAGTATTAAGAGAAAATGCCTTAGGAAGGAGTGGAGTTTTCTCAGTGATGCCTTTATCAAGGTTTTCTCTGGGAAAATTAGCAACTTTGATGCTATAACCTCAGCTCTTGTTAATATGCTCTATATGCTAGTTTCTGATAGGTACTATAATTTTAGCAACTATGTTATGCTAGAATTAGGTACCGAATTAGGTAACAAGGCTAATAGAGCTCAAAACATCTATTATGCTAGATTCTTTATATTATTGGCTAACTATGTTGCTGAAGGTTTGGTCATCAATAATGAGAGTAATAAGCTCAAATGCTGGGTCCAAAAGAAGAGGGTCCTTATAGACCTTTTATGGATTGACCTCAACAATAAGGTGCCATTGGTATATTTACCAATAATGGATGCACCTCAGGTAAGTGAGGTAAATACTTCTTCAACTCCTACTACTTCCAACCCTACCATTTCTTTGTCTTCAGGTGTGGCCATGGGATCTGTATCAATGCCCCAAAAGATTCCTACAAGGCCACCAAACCCAAAATTTCCAAATCCAAGTCAAAGAAAGCCACCTCTGTTGTCTCTTAAAAGAAAATAGTTGTAACAACTACTATAAACCCTGAGGGGCGTGAAAAGAGTGTTAGTGGTGAGGGGAGGGGTGAACATAAGAAAAAACCCCAGAATAAGGTAGGAGAGGTGAGTGTTACCCAAACAAGCCAAACCCCAGTTTCTCAAAAGACTGTTGTGGTTGAGAAGGATTCAAACTCATCCCTAGTTGCACCCTCCCAAAAGGGTGTAACGATTGAAAATAGTCCCCAACCAGGGACACAGAACAAAAGGGGGAGGGACACTGAAGCCACACACTCACCTATAAAAACCTTCACAAGGAGAAAGAAGGTCAAAACCCTAGAATAATCACTAGGTGCACACACTGCACAAATACAATCACTTATATCTATGCCTTCCCAAATTCAGTTTGATGTGGCTCCAACAAATGTGGAGTCACATCCCCATTCTCTCATAATTGATATACATCAAACACCAAGTTCTCCATCACCTTCTTTGGATGTGGACATGATTTTCACATCATTTCCTGATTCTCCCTCTTTACAACTCAGGGATGAGCCCCACTTAAGTACTGGTGATCATCATCTTTTAGATGATTTGTTGGATCACCAGCCAATTCTTTCAGACTTACTTGAAGAATCTGTGTCACTTAATTTAAAATCAATCCACACAGATTCAACAATTATGTCACTTTCAATTTCTACTTCTTTTCCTTCTTCAACGGATATCCTCACCACAAGGAACAGAAAAGACAAATCAAAAAATCAATTGCCTACCTTCTTAACCACTCCTCCACCACCAAAGGAACAGAAAAGACAAATAAAAAAATCCATACCTCCCCCAACCTCAAGGAAATTCACTCAGAAACAAAAGCCTAAGCCTAAGCCACAAATCTCAAAGGATGATTATGTTCACATTTGTGACTTAAAAGAATTTACAGATATTGAACTCTACCTGGATGAGCTGGAGGAAGTAAGGGGAATAGGTGCCTACAGACAGCTACCAGAAAGGCTAGTGTTCAATATAAAGGAAGTATGGAAAGGACTTGGCCTCTTCAAAGAATTCTAAATGAGGGCTACTCTACCTTGATTAGAGTTTACTCAGCCATAAAAAGGGACACTGGTTTTACCAGAGGTGCCAAGACTGAGGTTCTCAACAAGATTGCCAACATAAGGAAGACTTGGAGGGAGTCAAATTCCTTGCCTAGAACATTACTCATCCCAGAGCATGGAATTACAATTCATAAATCACCTCATTGGTTGATGGAGTTCAGAGACAATAAAGGAGTCCGAAGATTTTTCAGACTTAAAGACTAGCTTAAGATTGCCAGTAATGAAACTCTCAAGGAATGCAATCTAAGTTGGATATCAGTGATGAAGATGAGGCTGGATTTTACAGACAACTCTAACTCCAAGTAGAGGAAAATGACAAGAGGATAGGGAAGAAAACAAGGGAACAAAGGAAAAGAAAATGATTTGCTCAGGCTAGAAGAGCACCCTTGGAAACACTGTAAATCTTCAACTCTATCTCAGTACATACACTTTTGCAGCACTTTTATATTTCTACTTAGTTTCAATTTATACTTTTGTTAAGTGTTTTGTTATCATCAAGTTAACCTGAATTTATGCCTATAATTCTAGTAGACATAAATAGGGGGAGATTGTTAGGAATACATGTGTATTAGTTTGATGATAAGTTTAAACAAAACACTTAAGTAGAAAACTAGTGTTTGTAGCCTCAACGGATAAGACCACTTTGGCTATCTGTTGATGGAGTAGCTTTACTTAAAAATAAGTTTAGTATTGTAGCACATTCCAGTCTTTGTATTTAAGCTACAATTCTTAATGTTGTAGGGAAATTATAAGTCATGTTGATTACTAGTGGATATGCAAATAGGAGGGCTAATTGTAAATATTTCATGCCTTTTAATTTTGTATAGTGAAGTAGTATCAACTGATAAATTAAAGGCCTTCAACGGATGAGAAACAAAGCTTCAACGGATGTCTCTAAAGCTCAACCGATAACATCCATCAGCGGATGAGTGCTTCAACAGATAAAGCTTCAACTGCTAATTAATATCCGGATATATTGTGTAATTATTTTTGCTAATAATAATTAATATATGTGTTCAGTATCTGTTCTGTGAATTAATTGTTAAGTATTAAATGTGTTTGGATGTTTAAAAATATTATTAATTGAGTATTTTAATTTTTATATGTCCAAAATAAAATATAGATAATTGTCATATCTTCCTAATTATTTTATGATGATTTATGGATTTATAAGGATCATATGAAATTTATAAAATCTTTTTCCGAGTATTTAGAATCTATTTTATAAAAACGGGAACCAACCGACGTCATCCGTTGTTACGTTTTTGGAACCTGAAACTCTTCCGAGAACTCCTTCCTAACCCAATTGTAATATTCCGAGCATATTCCATGTTTCGACTTTCGATCCGGCGTACGGTTTGTCTTGCGCGGGTCCCGGCACAACATTTTCGATACAATATTCGTTTCGGTAAATCAATAAAACTCGTATTTTCGATAAACGGGAGCTTTTTATTAAACTATCCCAATTATCACCTCGTTATACGTGTAACCAGGCGCTGAGACCAAGACCGCAGTACAAATTGTACTGATCTGGATAATTGTCCCGAAAACCGATACCGTTTGGATCAGTTTTTACAAATAAACGTACCGTTTTATATCCGGAATGATCCGACGGGATACTAATTTTCCGTAATTATAAATAGCCTTTACCGTATTTTATTTCGTATCAAAAATCATTTGTAGTCAGTAATTATATAAATTTCCAGAGAAAATTCATATATTCATAAAACCTTTCTAAGAATCAAACCAACAATCGGAGGTGTTACCGGAGTCCGTTTGAAAAGCTCGAGTACTCATCCAAAGGTCTTGAGGTGTTCTATCAGATTATATGTTCCAAATCACTGCAGAAATCAAGGTTTATTTTCTGAAAAATTATTTATTTTGAATTAATTTTATTAAAAATATGAATTTTTTGTTCGGATGATTGTTTGTATGATTTGATGCTTGCATGTTGTAGAGCTTGTTTCCTGATGATTTTCATATGTCATACGTCTGATTTGGAGTTCAATAACATGCTCAAAAGTGGGTTTAATTCTCGAATTTAAAATTAGGGTTTATAACCCGTATGAATGTTTTCAATTGAAATTTGGGGGCTTTTTGATTTAGGGGTTATTAGCTGTTGATTTATAGTGGATTATGTCCCTTATGAAATTTGCAATCGATTGGTATATATCTCGTTACAGAGGATGTCTGAATCGAAGGGAGTTGTGTTTTGAAAATTTCCGAAGTTCGCCGGAAACCGACGATGTTCTTGGCCAATTGCCGGCCAGTCTGGGATTATTTGAATGATTTGATTGCATGAATAAGTTCCTGGTTGTCTGTAGATGTGATCTGGAGCTTGTGGTGAGGTGAGGGTTCCGGAATCGTGTTCTCCCGGCCAACCCTGTATTTTCCGGCGACGGGGGTTGTAAATTGCAGTTTGGTACCTTATCTTTTGGGGAAGAAACAGTTAGGTCCCTGAGGTTTCCAGAACTTGCAAATTTTGGATTCCTGTTTTGAAAATATTTAAAAATCATATTTCCTATTTATTTTAATTATAAAATTCGATTTTAATTTCTGAAAATTCCAAAAAAATTATTAATTTAATTCCAAAATTTATTTTTAATTCAAAATAAATCTAAATTAATTAGTTAATTAGTTTTAGTTAATAATTAATTGATTAATTGGTCAATTAATTCGAAAATTAATTGATTAATTTATTTAATTAATTATTAATAAATTTTAATTAATTATTTAATTAGATTTAATTATATAAAAATGATTTAAAAATTCCGAAAAATAGTTTCGAGCTTTAAAATATTATTTTAAATTTTTATCAAGGCTCGATAATTATTATGAAATTGTTTTGAAGCCAGAATTGGCCAACCGAACCCTATTTACTACTTCGAAATTGATTCAACGATCTGTTTTAACTCCGAAAAATGTTTTAAAAATCATTTTAAATATCCGAAAGCCTATTTATGACCTGAGACTTCTTTATAAATGATATATCATTGATTATGTGACGTGTTATGTGTTATATGTGACTTGTTGGTTATCTGTCGGTCTGTATATTCGATGTTTACTTGTTTATTGCATAACTTTCAATCTGTTAACCGGATTTGGGTGAATCGAAGGGTAGATAGAAGTATGTGTCAAATAGAATCGTATGAGTTAAATATTGATAGATGCTTATGATATGTGAGCAGAAGAGGCAAGGCGTAGGAAAGGGAAACAGATAGTCAAGGAGTAAGACAGTGGTGATTGAGAGCAAGTGCGGTGTAGTAAGCTAGTACCAGGAAAGTGTTCAGAACCTTCTCGAGATATTGCAGTGATTGATATTCCTGTTCTATATTGCAAGTGCTTTGAAGCACTGAACCCTAAACCTTGATTCCAGTTATTGATCTTGAGCCGTAACCTGATTCTTTCTAGACCATTGATTGTTGTATACCCATATACGAACCTTAAATATACGATACTACTCCACAAATACATACAAACTAAATATTAAACACTGAACCAGATTGCTTACACATTCAAACCATTGTATCTTATGCTTTGAAAGACCAAATCCTTGGAACCCTGAAATGTTGATTCCTTTGTTATCCAATTCTTTCATTACCTAACAGCCAAGCTTTGGAAATGCCATATTGATCTTTATACAGATTGAAACCATTTTCATTATTGAACGTCCAATGTTGTTAATGATCCTGTTTATTGTTTATTACTGCTTATTCTGTTATTATGGTAGAATTGGATTGTTTTTATAAAATTGTGGACCAGATTCGTGGTCAGACCATATAATGGTCAAGTTAGGCCAATATGTGCCTTGGACCCAGTAGTTAGAGCAGTGTTGTGTGCTTTGCTCGGGGTTAGTACATGACTGATCAGCAGCCTAACCTTGGTTTTTAAAATGAAAATATAATATCCAGTTCTAAATCATAATCCATTGTTCACTTGATATCATAACCATATTTACCTGATGATCATTATTCTCAGTTTTGTCATTGTGACTTGCTGAGCTAGTTAGCTCATTTGTGCGATGTTGTTTATGTTCGTTCCAGTTAAAAAGGAACCAGTTAGTAACGAGGATCCCCAGTCCAGCGCGAGAGCTAGGGGTTCAGGTTGATCAAGCTGAGCTAGTAGGCTTCTTTTGGGATAATTTTAAGTTTGTAAAAGTTTGTAATAACGTTTAATACTCAGTTCTGAGTTTGGATAGTTGGGTTTTGAACGGTTTGTAATATAAGTAGATGTATTTGGCTTGTGTGCATACTTTAACCTGTTGCGGTCTATAGTAGTTGGTAAGTAGGGTCACTGCATATTATTATTATCTTTATTATTATTATAAGCATGTTATAAATAAGGTATGTGTGTATGGACCCCAAACTTCTGACCCGGGTTTGGAGGGCGCCACAGCTAAAGCATCAACTGATGTCACCAAATCAACGGATAGGTGCATCAACGGATAAGGGCATTAACGGATAAAGCCATCAACGGATGAAAGCTTCAATGGATGCTCAGTTCTATAGCAGTTGATAGTGACAATTCATAAGCTGAAAGAGGCACATGGGTTGATAGAGACAATTGGAATGTGGTAGCCTTTGGAGGAATGAAAGAAAACCAGCATTTCCATTCTGGTGCAAACAATGAAGTATTCAAAGATTCACAATTTATCTTTGGTTGCATTGGATAGAGAAAAGAAGAAAAAACATGTGAAGACCAATTTTATAATTGTATTTATTTTTGTCTTCACTTGTAAACTTGGTGGAATATAAACTAGGTTGCAGCTAGTAATTAGGTGTGAATTTTCCAGAGCTGTTTAGAAAAACTAAGAGAGAAAATCATCTAGTTTGTACTAGGAAGCTGTGTAAAATTCTTTGTATCACATATTTATGAAATATACATCTCTGGTGGAACAACAATCCATCAGAAAAGTTTTTAAAGCCTTTGTGTTCTTTACATATGTGTTTTTGAATATACACCTGTCTGCAACTGCACAAAGCAATTCACACACATTTGTTCATCATACACTTAGCTTTTCAAACTGCTCAAAACTTGAAAAAGTTTTGAGATTTACATTCGACCCCCCTTCTGTAAATCTCATTATTAGTTCCTTGGGAAATAACAACTGATACAATAAGCGACGTTCTGCGTCACTTTGTTTGTTTATTATGTCCTTTCTTCTAATCTCTTGATCATTTTTCCTACCATTTTTAGGTCTTTTTTCGAGAGATACCTGCTGGCACGAACCAAGCAGAGTTATGACCTGTTGTAGCATTTACCTATTCTTCTATAAAAGAAGATGAGAAGTGCTCATTTTCATTCACACTTTCATTTCAACTCCTCTCAAGTTTTCTCAAGTTTTAGAAGCTCTCAACTTCTTAAGTTTTTTAAGATGTCTCAAGGCCCTAGCAAGCCCTCCATCTCGGCCAAGAAAGCCATGCAAAAGAGAACTACAATCCGATCTCTGAAAGGTATAGTTTCATTTTCCCTATTCCCATAACCGTTGTTCCAATAGTTTAAGAAGCATGCTTGATGCGTAGGATGATGAGTATCCGAGCATCGTTCAATTTGATGCATTCAAGCATAAGAGCATGCTCGATGAAGAGGATGTCGATGAGATTCAGTCAAGTTACCTCGGGCCTGATTGTGTAGAAGTTTGCAAAGCCAAGTCCAATGAGAGGACTTGCAATCTGAGTGCCAACGACCTTAGTATTCCACTGAGTGTTTCAATGTTCTGAAGTATTTTCATGTTGAAGGCATCTCCTTCCTCCAGGCCTGACTGGGTTCTTCTACAACACATGCCCCGTGTTCCTCACATTGTGAACACGTATTCTCTCAATGACTTTAATAACTAGTGGAACAAAAAGTTTATGGTCTTGGAGGGGAAGTAGGGTGACTGGGGAGTTTAATTCATATGATTTCAGCTGTCCAGTAGACATTGCTCACTACATCCTTCACCTCACAAATGCTGAGCTCTACGATCTTGATCTCCTTATTGATGATAATGGAAGGACCCCTTATTGGGAGTTTGTTACGGAGACGAAGCTCGTCGAGGCTGGCATTAACAACCTTTTTAGAGAGGATATTTATTTTTATTCTATCTCAAACTTGGTCAAGTTTGTTCTTATATCCATTTTTTCTTTGTTTTGTTTAAGTTGATGAGGCCCTGGATGCACGTACTGATAAGAGTGACATGATTACGGGAATGATGGCCAGGGAAGCTGCCAAGCAGGTTAATTGCATTCCCAAAGTCCCGACACTCCTTGAGGCCTCCGGCTCTGGAAAGAAAAGGGTCAAAGATTCAGATGAAAATGTGAAGATCCCCTTCAAACCTTTATGGGGCATATCCACCAATGACTTGGTGTTCAAAAGTTCATCCCTTGTTCTTGAATGATCCAAGAATTGCATCACTCCCCTAGACCTTCTTCACGTCTCATCGGGTGAGAATCTACTCGAGGCCGGCCGGGACTTTCTGTGTTGGGGACGGCCCTCTTGAGTCTTGCTTGATCTTAGTATTTTACCTCTATTCCCTTTGGAGTTAACCTTCTTACGACTTCTCTTTTTTTTTTCTTTGCAAGGCCAATCCCTACTTTATTGCATCTTCTACATAAAGCATCAAGATGGGGAGTGACTACGCTGCACTGCAAACCTCCATGAAAAAGATGAAGATCTCTTCAGATAGTGGGAGTCTAAGGCACATCAAGCAGAGGACAAAGCCGCTCTCCTTGAGAGAGCATGCCAAG
>NW_027419828.1:0-22913 GCF_009905375.1 Apium graveolens
ACCATGTAAGTCACTTTAAACCATATTAGAGTAATTTTGCACCTTATAAGACTCACTTTCAACCATATTTGGGTAAATTAACATGTTAACATCATAAACATCCAATTTGACATCCTTTAACCATCTCTTGTACCACTTTCATACGAGTCAATTTTGGTCCACATTTTGGCTCTAATCACCATGTAAGTCACTTTAAACCATATTAGAGTAATTTTTGGCACCTTATAAGACTAACTTGCCACCATATATTGTTAGAATTAACATGTTAACATCATAAACATCCCATTTGACATCCTTTAACCATCTCTTGGTACCTTTCATACAAGTCAATTTGGTCCACATTTTGGCTCTAATCAACCATGTAATTCACTTTAAACCATATTAGGTAATTTTTGCACCTTATAAACTCACTTTCAACCATATATTGGTACAATTAACATGTTACACATAAACATCTAATTTGACATCCTTTAACCACTCTTGGTACCACTTTCATACGAGTCAATTTTGGTCCACATTTTGGCTCTAATCACCATGTAAGTCACTTTAAACCATATTAGAGTAATTTTGCACCTTATAAGCTAACTTGCCACCATATATTGGTAGAATTAACATTTAACATCATAACATCAATTTGACATCCTTTAACCATCTCTTGGTACCACTTTCATACAAGTCAATTTTGTCCACATTTTTGTCTTAATCTACCATGCAAGTCCTTTAAACCATATTAGAGTAATTTTGCACCTTATAAGATCCTTTCAACCATATTGGTACAATTAATGTTAACATCATAAACATCTAATTTGACATCCTTTAACCACTCTTGTACCACTTTCATACGAGTCAATTTGGTCCACATTTTGGCTCTAATCAACCATGTAAGTCACTTTAAACCATATTAGAGTAATTTTGCACCTTATAAGACTCACTTTCACCATATATTGGTAGAATTAACATGTTAACATCATAAACATCCAATTTGACATCCTTTAACCATCTCTTGGTACCACTTTCATACGAGTCAATTTTGGTCCACATTTTGGCTCTAATCTACCATGTAAGTCACTTTAACCATATTAGAGTAATTTGCACCTTATAAGACTCTTTCCACCATATATTGGTACAATTAACATGTTAACATAAACATCCAATTTGACATCCTTTAACCATCTCTTGGTACCACTTTCATACACGTCAATTTTGGTCCACATTTTGGCTCTAATCTACCATGTAAGTCACTTTAAACCATATTAGAGTAATTTTGCACCTTATAAGACTCACTTTCAACCATATTTGGTACAATTAACATGTTAACATCATAAACATCCAATTTGACATCCTTTAACCATCTCTTGGTACCACTTTCATACGATCAATTTTGGTCCACATTTTGGCTCATCAACCATGTAAGTCACTTTAAACCATATTAGAGTAATTTTGCACCTTATAAGACTCACTTTCAACCATATATTGGTAGAATTAACATGTTAACATCATAAACATCCAATTTGACATCCTTTAACCATCTCTTGGTACCACTTTCATACGAGTCAATTTTGGTCCACATTTTGGTCTAATCACATGTAAGTCACTTTAAACCATATTAGAGTAATTTTGCACCTTATAAGACTCTTGCACCTATATTGGTAGAATTAACATGTTAACATCATAAACATCCAATTTGACATCCTTTAACCATCTCTTGGTACCACTTTCATACGAGTCAATTTTGGTCCACATTTTGGCTCTAATCTACCATGTAAGTCCTTTAAACCATATTAGAGTAATTTTGCACCTTATAAGACTACTTTCCACCATATATTGGTAGAATTAACATGTTAACATCATAAACATCCAATTTGACATCCTTTAACCATCTCTTGGTACCACTTTCATACGAGTCAATTGGTCCACATTTTGGCTCTAATCACCATGTAAGTCACTTTAAACCATATTAGAGTAATTTTGCACCTTATAAGACTCACTTTCAACCATATATTGGTAGAATTAACATGTTAACATCATAAACATCCAATTTGACATCCTTTAACCACTCTTGGTACCACTTTCATACGAGTCAATTTTGGTCCACATTTTGGCTCTAATCACCATGTAAGTCACTTTAAACCATATTAGAGTAATTTTGCACCTTATAAGACTCTTGCCACCATATTGGTAGAATTAACATGTTAACATCATAAACATCCAATTTGACATCCTTTAACCATCTCTTGTACCACTTTCATACGAGTCAATTTTGGTCCACATTTTGGCTCTAATCTACCATGTAAGTCACTTTAAACCATATTAGAGTAATTTTGCACCTTATAAGACTCACTTTCAACCATATATTGGTAAATTAACATGTTAACATCATAAACATCCAATTTGACATCCTTTAACCACTCTTGGTACCACTTTCATACGAGTCAATTTTGGTCCACATTTTGGCTCTAATCACCATGTAAGTCACTTTAAACCATATTAGAGTAATTTTGCACCTTATAAGACTCACTTTCAACCATATATTGGTAGAATTAACATGTTAACATCATAAACATCCAATTTGACATCCTTTAACCATCTCTTGGTACCACTTTCATACGAGTCAATTTTGGTCCACATTTTGGCTCTAATCACCATGTAAGTCACTTTAAACCATATTAGAGTAATTTTGCACCTTATAAGACTCTTTCCACCATATATTGGTAGAATTAACATGTTAACATCATAAACATCCAATTTGACATCCTTTAACCATCTCTTGGTACCACTTTCATACGAGTCAATTTTGGTCCACATTTTGGCTCTAATCACCATGTAAGTCACTTTAAACCATATTAGAGTAATTTTGCACCTTATAAGACTACTTTCCACCATATATTGGTAGAATTAACATGTTAACATCATAAACATCCAATTTGACATCCTTTAACCATTCTTGACCACTTTCATACACAATTTTGGTCCACATTTTGGCTCTAATCTACCATGTAAGTCACTTTAAACCATATTAGAGTAATTTTGCACCTTATAAGACTCACTTTCAACCATATTGGTAGAATTAACATGTTAACATCATAAACATCCAATTTGACATCCTTTAACCATCTCTTGGTACCACTTTCATACGAGTCAATTTTGGTCCACATTTTGGCTCTAATCTACCATGTAAGTCACTTTAAATATTAGAGTAATTTTGCACCTTATAAGACTACTTTCACCATATTTGGTAAATTAACATGTTAACATAAACATCCAATTTGACATCCTTTAACCACTCTTGGTACCACTTTCATACAGTCAATTTTGGTCCACATTTTGGCTCTAATCACCATGTAAGTCACTTTAAACCATATTAGAGTAATTTTGCACCTTATAAGACTCCTTTCAACCATATATTGGTACAATTAACATGTTAACATCATAAACATCCAATTTGACATCCTTTAACCACCTCTTGGTACCACTTTCATACGAGTCAATTTGGTCCACATTTTGGCTCTAATCCCATGTAAGTCACTTTAAACCATATTAGAGTAATTTTGCACCTTATAAGACTCACTTTCAACCATATATTGGTAGAATTAACATGTTAACATCATAAACATCCAATTTGACATCCTTTAACCATCTCTTGGTACCACTTTCATACGAGTCAATTTTGGTCCACATTTTGGCTCTAATCACCATGTAAGTCACTTTAAACCATATTAGAGTAATTTTGCACCTTATAAGACTACTTGCCACCATATATTGGTAGAATTAACATGTTAACATCATTAAACATCCAATTTGACATCCTTTAACCATCTCTTGGTACCACTTTCATACAGTCAATTTTGGTCCACATTTTGGCTCTAATCTACCATGTAAGTCACTTTAAACCATATTAGAGTAATTTTGCACCTTATAAGAACTCACTTTCAACCATATATTGGTACAATTAACATGTTAACATCATAAACATCCAATTTGACATCCTTTAACCACTCTTGGTACCACTTTCATACGAGTCAATTTGGTCCACATTTTGGCTCTAATCACCATGTAAGTCACTTTAAACCATATTAGAGTAATTTTGCACCTTATAAGACTCACTTTCAACCATATATTGGTAGAATTAACATGTTAACATCATAAACATCCAATTTGACATCCTTTAACCATCTCTTGGTACCACTTTCATACGAGTCAATTTTGGTCCACATTTTGGCTCTAATCACCATGTAAGTCACTTTAAACCATATTAGAGTAATTTTGCACCTTATAAGACTACTTGCCACCATATATTGGTAGAATTAACATGTTAATCATAAACATCCAATTTGACATCCTTTAACCACTCTTGGTACCACTTTCATACAGTCAATTTTGGTCCACATTTTGGCTCTAATCTACCATGTAAGTCACTTTAAACCATATTAGAGTAATTTTGCACCTTATAAGACTCACTTTCAACCATATATTGGTAATTAACATGTTAACATCATAAACATCCAATTTGACATCCTTTAACCACTCTTGGTACCACTTTCATACGAGTCAATTTTGGTCCACATTTTGGCTCTAATCACCATGTAAGTCACTTTAAACCATATTAGAGTAATTTTGCACCTTATAAGACTCTTTCACCATATATTGGTAGAATTAACATGTTAACATCATAAACATCCAATTTGACATCCTTTAACCATCTCTTGGTACCACTTTCATACGAGTCAATTTTGGTCCACATTTTGGCTCTAATCACCATGTAAGTCACTTTAAACCATATTAGAGTAATTTTGCACCTTATAAGACTCTTTCAACCATATATTGGTAGAATTAACATGTTAACATCATAAACATCCAATTTGACATCCTTTAACCATCTCTTGGTACCACTTTCATACGAGTCAATTTTGGTCCACATTTTGGCTCTAATCTACCATGTAAGTCACTTTAAACCATATTAGAGTAATTTTGCACCTTATAAGACTCACTTTCACCATATATTGGTAGAATTAACATGTTAACATCATAAACCCAATTTGACATCCTTTAACCATCTCTTGGTACCACTTTCATACGAGTCAATTTTGGTCCACATTTTGGCTCTAATCACCATGTAAGTCCTTTAAACCATATTAGAGTAATTTTGCACCTTATAAGACTCACTTTCAACCATATATTGGTAGAATTAACATGTTAATCATAAACATCCAATTTGACATCCTTTAACCACTCTTGGTACCACTTTCATACGAGTCAATTTGGTCCACATTTTGGCTCTAATCACCATGTAAGTCACTTTAAACCATATTAGAGTAATTTTGCACCTTATAAGACTCACTTTCACCATATATTGGTAGAATTAACATGTTAACATCATAAACATCCAATTTGACATCCTTTAACCATCTCTTGGTACCACTTTCATACGAGTCAATTTTGGTCCACATTTTGGCTCTAATCTACCATGTAAGTCACTTTAAACCATATTAGAGTAATTTTGCACCTTATAAGACTACTTTCACCATATATAGAATTAACATGTTAACATCATAAACATCCAATTTGACATCCTTTAACCATCTCTTGGTACCACTTTCATACGAGTCAATTTTGGTCCACATTTTGGCTCTAATCTACCATGTAAGTCACTTTAAACCATATTAGAGTAATTTTGCACCTTATAAGACTCACTTTCAACCATATATTGGTAAATTAACATGTTAACATCATAAACATCCAATTTGACATCCTTTAACCACTCTTGGTACCACTTTCATACGAGTCAATTTTGGTCCACATTTTGGCTCTAATCACCATGTAAGTCACTTTAAACCATATTAGAGTAATTTTGCACCTTATAAGACTCTTTCACCATATATTGGTAGAATTAACATGTTAACATCATAAACATCCAATTTGACATCCTTTAACCATCTCTTGGTACCACTTTCATACGAGTCAATTTTGGTCCACATTTTGGCTCTAATCTACCATGTAAGTCACTTTAAACCATATTAGAGTAATTTTGCACCTTATAAGACTCACTTTCACCATATATTGGTAGAATTAACATGTTAACATCATAAACATCCAATTTGACATCCTTTAACCATCCTTGGTACCACTTTCATACGAGTCAATTTTGGTCCACATTTTGGCTCTAATCACCATGTAAGTCACTTTAAACCATATTAGAGTAATTTTGCACCTTATAAGACTCACTTTCAACCATATATTGGTAGAATTAACATGTTAACATCATAAACATCCAATTTGACATCCTTTAACCATCTTGGTACCACTTTCATACGAGTCAATTTTGGTCCACATTTTGGCTCTAATCACCATGTAAGTCACTTTAAACCATATTAGAGTAATTTTGCACCTTATAAGACTCACTTTCACCATATATTGGTAGAATTAACATGTTAACATCATAAACATCCAATTTGACATCCTTTAACCACTCTTGGTACCACTTTCATACAGTCAATTTTGGTCCACATTTTGGCTCTAATCACCATGTAAGTCACTTTAAACCATATTAGAGTAATTTTGCACCTTATAAGACTCACTTTCAACCATATATTGGTAGAATTAACATGTTAACATCATAAACATCCAATTTGACATCCTTTAACCATCTCTTGGTACCACTTTCATACGAGTCAATTTTGGTCCACATTTTGGCTCTAATCACCATGTAAGTCACTTTAAACCATATTAGAGTAATTTTGCACCTTATAAGACTACTTTCACCATATATTTAAATTAACATGTTAACATCATAAACATCCAATTTGACATCCTTTAACCATCTCTTGGTACCACTTTCATACGAGTCAATTTTGGTCCACATTTTGGCTCTAATCACCATGTAAGTCACTTTAAACCATATTAGAGTAATTTTGCACCTTATAAGACTACTTGCCCATATATTGGTAGAATTAACATGTTAACATCATAAACATCCAATTTGACATCCTTTAACCATCTCTTGGTACCACTTTCATACAGTCAATTTTGGTCCACATTTTGGCTCTAATCTACCATGTAAGTCACTTTAAACCATATTAGAGTAATTTTGCACCTTATAAGACTATTCACCATATATTGGTAGAATTAACATGTTAACATCATAAACATCCAATTTGACATCCTTTAACCATCTCTTGGTACCACTTTCATACGAGTCAATTTTGGTCCACATTTTGGCTCTAATCACCATGTAAGTCACTTTAAACCATATTAGAGTTTTTGCACCTTATAAGACTCACTTTCACCATATATTGGTAGAATTAACATGTTAACATCATAAACATCCAATTTGACATCCTTTAACCATCTCTTGGTACCACTTTCATACGAGTCAATTTTGGTCCACATTTTGGCTCTAACCATGTAAGTCACTTTAAACCATATTAGAGTAATTTTGCACCTTATAAGACTCACTTTCACCATATATTGGTAGAATTAACATGTTAACATCATAAACATCCAATTTGACATCCTTTAACCATCTCTTGGTACCACTTTCATACGAGTCAATTTTGGTCCACATTTTGGCTCTAATCTACCATGTAAGTCACTTTAAACCATATTAGAGTAATTTTGCACCTTATAAGACTCACTTTCAACCATATATTGGTAGAATTAACATGTTAACATCATAAACATCCAATTTGACATCCTTTAACCTCTTGGTACCACTTTCATACGAGTCAATTTTGGTCCACATTTTGGCTCTAATCACCATGTAAGTCCTTTAAACCATATTAGAGTAATTTTGCACCTTATAAGACTCACTTTCAACCATATATTGGTAGAATTAACATGTTAACATCATAAACATCCAATTTGACATCCTTTAACCATCTCTTGGTACCACTTTCATACGAGTCAATTTTGGTCCACATTTTGGCTCTAATCTACCATGTAAGTCACTTTAAACCATATTAGAGTAATTTTGCACCTTATAAGACTCACTTTCACCATATATTGGTAAATTAACATGTTAACATCATAAACATCCAATTTGACATCCTTTAACCATCTCTTGGTACCACTTTCATACGAGTCAATTTTGGTCCACATTTTGGCTCTAATCTACCATGTAAGTCACTTTAAACCATATTAGAGTAATTTTGCACCTTATAAGACTCACTTTCACCATATATTGGTAGAATTAACATGTTAACATCATAAACATCCAATTTGACATCCTTTAACCATCTCTTGGTACCACTTTCATACAGAGTCAATTTGGTCCACATTTTGGCTCTAATCTACCATGTAAGTCACTTTAAACCATATTAGAGTAATTTTGCACCTTATAAGACTCACTTTCAACCATATATTGGTAGAATTAACATGTTAACATCATAAACATCCAATTTGACATCCTTTAACCACCTCTTGGTACCACTTTCATACGAGTCAATTTTGGTCCACATTTTGGCTCTAATCACCATGTAAGTCACTTTAAACCATATTAGAGTAATTTTGCACCTTATAAGACTCACTTTCACCATATATTGGTAGAATTAACATGTTAACATCATAAACATCCAATTTGACATCCTTTAACCATCTCTTGGTACCACTTTCATACGAGTCAATTTTGGTCCACATTTTGGCTCTAATCTCACCATGTAAGTCACTTTAAACCATATTAGAGTAATTTTGCACCTTATAAGACTACTTCCACCATATATTGGTAGAATTAACATGTTAACATCATAAATCCAATTTGACATCCTTTAACCATCTCTTGGTACCACTTTCATACGATCAATTTTGGTCCACATTTTGGCTCTAATCTACCATGTAAGTCACTTTAAACCATATTAGAGTAATTTTGCACCTTATAAGACTCACTTTCAACCATATATTGGTAGAATTAACATGTTAACATCATAAACATCCAATTTGACATCCTTTAACCACTCTTGGTACCACTTTCATACGAGTCAATTTGGTCCACATTTTGGCTCTAATCTACCATGTAAGTCACTTTAAACCATATTAGAGTAATTTTGCACCTTATAAGACTCACTTTCTATATTGGTAGAATTAACATGTTAACATCATAAACATCCAATTTGACATCCTTTAACCATCTCTTGGTACCACTTTCATACGAGTCAATTTTGGTCCACATTTTGGCTCTAATCACCATGTAAGTCCTTTAAACCATATTAGAGTAATTTTGCACCTTATAAGACTCACTTTCAACCATATATTGGTAGAATTAACATGTTAACATCATAAACATCCAATTTGACATCCTTTAACCACTCTTGGTACCACTTTCATACGAGTCAATTTTGGTCCACATTTTGGCTCTAATCACCATGTAAGTCACTTTAAACCATATTAGAGTAATTTTGCACCTTATAAGACTCACTTTCACCATATATTGGTAGAATTAACATGTTAACATCATAAACATCCAATTTGACATCCTTTAACCATCTCTTGGTACCACTTTCATACGAGTCAATTTTGGTCCACATTTTGGCTCTAATCTACCATGTAAGTCACTTTAAACCATATTAGAGTAATTTTGCACCTTATAAGACTCACTTTCACCATATTTGGTAGAATTAACATGTTAACATCATAAACATCCAATTTGACATCCTTTAACCACTCTTGGTACCACTTTCATACGATCAATTTTGGTCCACATTTTGGCTCTAATCAACCATGTAAGTCACTTTAAACCATATTAGAGTAATTTTGCACCTTATAAGACTCACTTTCAACCATATATTGGTACATTAACATGTTAACATCATAAACATCCAATTTGACATCCTTTAACCACCTCTTGGTACCACTTTCATACGAGTCAATTTTGGTCCACATTTTGGCTCTAATCAATGTAAGTCACTTTAAACCATATTAGAGTAATTTTGCACCTTATAAGACTCACTTTCCCATATATTGGTAGAATTAACATGTTAACATCATAAACATCCAATTTGACATCCTTTAACCATCTCTTGGTACCACTTTCATACGAGTCAATTTTGGTCTACATTTTGGCTCTAATCTACCATGTAAGTCACTTTAAACCATATTAGAGTAATTTTGCACCTTATAACACTTGCCACCATATATTGGTAGAATTAACATGTTAACATCATAAACATCCAATTTGACATCCTTTAACCATCTCTTGGTACCACTTTCATACGAGTCAATTTTGGTCCACATTTTGGCTCTAATCTACCATGTAAGTCACTTTAAACCATATTAGAGTAATTTTGCACCTTATAAGACTCACTTTCACCATATATTGGTAGAATTAACATGTTAACATCATAAACATCCAATTTGACATCCTTTAACCACTCTTGGTACCACTTTCATACGAGTCAATTTTGGTCCACATTTTGGCTCTAATCTACCATGTAAGTCACTTTAAACCATATTAGAGTAATTTTGCACCTTATAAGACTCACTTTCTATATTGGTAGAATTAACATGTTAACATCATAAACAATTTGACATCCTTTAACCATCTCTTGGTACCACTTTCATACGAGTCAATTTTGGTCCACATTTTGGCTCTAATCTACCATGTAAGTCACTTTAAACCATATTAGAGTAATTTTGCACCTTATAAGACTCACTTTCAACCATATATTGGTACAATTAACATGTTAACATCATAAACATCCAATTTGACATCCTTTAACCACTCTTGGTACCACTTTCAACGAGTCAATTTTGGTCCACATTTTGGCTCTAATCACCATGTAAGTCACTTTAAACCATATTAGAGTAATTTTGCACCTTATAAGACTCACTTTCACCATATATTGGTAGAATTAACATGTTAACATCATAAACATCCAATTTGACATCCTTTAACCATCTCTTGGTACCACTTTCATACGAGTCAATTTTGGTCCACATTTTGGCTCTAATCACCATGTAAGTCACTTTAAACCATATTAGAGTAATTTTGCACCTTATAAGACTCCTTTCCACCATATATTGGTAGAATTAACATGTTAACATCATAAACATCCAATTTGACATCCTTTAACCATCTCTTGGTACCACTTTCATACGAGTCAATTTTGGTCCACATTTTGGCTCTAATCTACCATGTAAGTCACTTTAAACCATATTAGAGTAATTTTGCACCTTATAAGACTCACTTTCAACCATATATTGGTAGAATTAACATGTTAACATCATAAACATCCAATTTGACATCCTTTAACCACTCTTGGTACCACTTTCATACGAGTCAATTTTGGTCCACATTTTGGCTCTAATCACCATGTAAGTCACTTTAAACCATATTAGAGTAATTTTGCACCTTATAAGACTCACTTTCAACCATATATTGGTAGAATTAACATGTTAACATCATAAACATCCAATTTGACATCCTTTAACCACTCTTGGTACCACTTTCATACGAGTCAATTTTGGTCCACATTTTGGCTCTAATCACCATGTAAGTCACTTTAAACCATATTAGAGTAATTTTGCACCTTATAAGACTCACTTTCACCATATATTGGTAGAATTAACATGTTAACATCATAAACATCCAATTTGACATCCTTTAACCATCTCTTGGTACCACTTTCATACGAGTCAATTTTGGTCCACATTTTGGCTCTAATCACCATGTAAGTCACTTTAAACCATATTAGAGTAATTTTGCACCTTATAAGACTCACTTTCACCATATATTGGTAGAATTAACATGTTAACATCATAAACATCCAATTTGACATCCTTTAACCATCTCTTGGTACCACTTTCATACGAGTCAATTTTGGTCCACATTTTGGCTCTAATCTACCATGTAAGTCACTTTAAACCATATTAGAGTAATTTTGCACCTTATAAGACTCACTTTCACCATATATTGGTAGAATTAACATGTTAACATCATAAACATCCAATTTGACATCCTTTAACCATCTCTTGGTACCACTTTCATACGAGTCAATTTTGGTCCACATTTTGGCTCTAATCACCATGTAAGTCACTTTAAACCATATTAGAGTAATTTTGCACCTTATAAGACTCACTTTCCCATATATTGGTAGAATTAACATGTTAACATCATAAACATCCAATTTGACATCCTTTAACCATCTCTTGGTACCACTTTCATACGAGTCAATTTTGGTCCACATTTTGGCTCTAATCACCATGTAAGTCACTTTAAACCATATTAGAGTAATTTTGCACCTTATAAGACTCACTTTCACCATATATTGGTAGAATTAACATGTTAACATCATAAACATCCAATTTGACATCCTTTAACCATCTCTTGGTACCACTTTCATACGAGTCAATTTTGGTCCACATTTTGGCTCTAATCTACCATGTAAGACTTTAAACCATATTAGAGTAATTTTGCACCTTATAAGACTCACTTTCAACCATATATTGGTAGAATTAACATGTTAACATCATAAACATCCAATTTGACATCCTTTAACCACTCTTGGTACCACTTTCATACGAGTCAATTTTGGTCCACATTTTGGCTCTAATCTACCATGTAAGTCACTTTAAACCATATTAGAGTAATTTTGCACCTTATAAGACTCACTTTCAACCATATATTGGTAGAATTAACATGTTAACATCATAAACATCCAATTTGACATCCTTTAACCACCTCTTGGTACCACTTTCATACGAGTCAATTTTGGTCCACATTTTGGCTCTAATCACCATGTAAGTCACTTTAAACCATATTAGAGTAATTTTGCACCTTATAAGACTCACTTTCACCATATATTGGTAGAATTAACATGTTAACATCATAAACATCCAATTTGACATCCTTTAACCATCTCTTGGTACCACTTTCATACGAGTCAATTTTGGTCCACATTTTGGCTCTAATCACCATGTAAGTCACTTTAAACCATATTAGAGTAATTTTGCACCTTATAAGACTCACTTTCACCATATATTGGTAGAATTAACATGTTAACATCATAAACTCCAATTTGACATCCTTTAACCATCTCTTGGTACCACTTTCATACGAGTCAATTTTGGTCCACATTTTGGCTCTAATCTACCATGTAAGTCACTTTAAACCATATTAGAGTAATTTTGCACCTTATAAGACTCACTTTCAACCATATATTGGTAGAATTAACATGTTAACATCATAAACATCCAATTTGACATCCTTTAACCACTCTTGGTACCACTTTCATACGAGTCAATTTTGGTCCACATTTTGGCTCTAATCACCATGTAAGTCACTTTAAACCATATTAGAGTAATTTTGCACCTTATAAGACTCACCTCACCATATATTGGTAGAATTAACATGTTAACATCATAAACATCCAATTTGACATCCTTTAACCATCTCTTGGTACCACTTTCATACGAGTCAATTTTGGTCCACATTTTGGCTCTAATCACCATGTAAGTCACTTTAAACCATATTAGAGTAATTTTGCACCTTATAAGACTCACTTTCACCATATATTGGTACAATTAACATGTTAACATCATAAACATCCAATTTGACATCCTTTAACCACTCTTGGTACCACTTTCATACGAGTCAATTTTGGTCCACATTTTGGCTCTAATCACCATGTAAGTCACTTTAAACCATATTAGTTATTTTGCACCTTATAAGTGAAAACCCCAATTTTTTGAGAAATTTTGAAACCCTTATGAATAGTGTTTTGCTGAGAGAAACTTTTCATGCCACGCTATGTAGGGGTTTGTTATTGATCTTACGGATATTATTAGTACTCTATGAAGTATATAAGTGTATGTAAAGATCGTCAGAATCCAATCCGAACACTTTGGTTTTTCCCGGAAATCCACAAGATACGGAGAGAATTGAGTATAAGGTAACAGGATAAAAAGGATTTAAATTAAAGGATTATAATAGAGGTCATAAAAAGGAATATAATGTATTGAGAAAGGTTAAGGGAACCTAATAATAAGATCCCGGGTATGATCCTTCAAACGATAAACGAGAACGAAAGTTAAGCGAACCGTATAACAGATCAGCGGTCATTAGGCAAACGATTATGGAAGTTAATCAAAGGGATTAGTGGAATGATGTCATCCAACCAATAGAAAGAGGACAAGGAAGTGAGGATGACATCATGAGGATGACATAAGCATGACATGGGAAGGAAGGGTGTGGTTGCTTGTAACCACACAAATCCAAGGGCAAGAAGGTAATTGACTAAAGCAAGCACAAAAACCAATCAACCAAGCCAAGTAAAATCATTTTCATCAAAAATCAAAAGCAACCAAGGCTTTGTTCTTCATTGCCACGGCTTTTCACTATTCAAAAGGCAAGAGAAATTCAAAATCCAAGATCCAAGCTTCCTAAATTGGTAAGATAATTCTAATTCTTCATGCTTAGTTAGGACTATATCATGAGTTTAAGCCATTAATTCCTTCTCAATCTTCTTCATTTATTCAAAGAAGAAGACAATGAATAGTGTTTTCAAGTTTTTAACTTGAACTTTTTCTTGTTTTTTGAAGATCCAAGCATTCTTAAGACTTCTCAAAGCTTCTTAAGGCTTCCTAGCTCCACCCACCACTTCAAGGAAGGTTATACCATCTCCAACCCTAGATTCCTATATATTATAAGATGATTTTGATTAGTGGGTTGATATTGTAGCTTGTTGTTATGATTTAGAGTTTGGGATTTGGAATGGTAGTGAAATGGAATGGTAATTGTTGTGTGTTTGATTTAAAGGAACTTAAGTATGATTAAAGTTAAGTTTAGGCATAAGTATGAATGATTAAATTGAATTGGTTGGGGTTTTTATGATGTGATGAGGATGGATGTTGGTTGTATGTGGATTTGAGGTTGGTTTGTGGTTGGTGTTGAATGGTTAAAATTGGGAAATCGCGTAAACATAGCCGTCGTAACGTCCGATTTTCTTTAGACTGTTTTGTGCATAACATTAGGACCCGAGAACCCCTGCTAGATTATGACCACTGCCATGATTAGATAGCTCATGTTACGAGCTTCGTTTGATATGTAAGTTCGTTCGATTCCGATGCACGGTTTAGGAGAAACGACCGTTTCAAGTAACGGCATTTTCGCGAACGAAACTTTTTCCCTCGCCTTAACTTTGAAACATAGATTAAAGACCAAAAAGTGTTAATTAATGTATGAAACATTATGGTAAGTGTGTTAGGCAGTTGGTAAGACACTCGCGAGGAATCGCTTTAAAACTCGTAAAGGTTAAATTATTAAAAATGGTGGAGCCGAGGGTACCCGAGTGGCTTAAGCGAATCAGTGAGCGCAAAACACAGCGTTAGAGTCTAAGTTAAAGTATAGATTACAAGTGATTTTGGTTTAATTCCAACTTACTTGTTTGTTTATAGGTTACCAGACTCGTCCCGAGCCATTCGTAACCCCAGTCGCTCAGGCAAGTATTCTATCTGTATACTGTTGTTGTGATGTATACACTTGTATAGCATTATCTTGATATTGCATGATTGTTATTAGCAAATTTTGCGATATATTGGAGCATGCTAATATGGTATATAGCATTCTGTTTCGTACTGGTTATCTATTTGTTGATTTCAATGCTTATAGTTGCATAATACCTATGCTAGAAATAAGCAAGTAGTTGCGTATATACCTTAGTATAGGGGATAAAAGGTGAACATATTTCTAAACCGGGAGTCGATGTTCCGAGTATATTATATATAAATATATATTTTTATATATATATATATGGATATAGTTTTTAAAACTATAATCGAATAAGGTTTATTCGATAACTTTAACTTTATATTATTATGAATATTACTGGATATTCATTTGAGGATGTATGACTCCTTTATTCAAATGAATATTATTTTGATATTCATTCGAGGACTTATGACTCCTTTATTATTTATCTGAATATTATTTTGAATATTATTCGAAGGCGTATGACTCCTTTTATTATTTATCTGAATATTATTTGAATATTCATTCGAGGGCTTATGACACTTTTATATTATTTATTGAATATTATGTGACTATTCATTCGAGGACTTATGACTCCTTTATTTATTATCTGAATATTATTGAATATTCATTCGAGGGCTTATGACTCAGTTTATATAATTAATGAATATTATTTGAATATTCATTTGAGGATCTATGACTCCGATTATTTGCTGAGATATATCTTTATTTTATTAAAGAACTAAGCGGTGTCAATAATCAAACTTATTTTCGATTATTCAATAAAGATAATACTTTATATAAGTATATCTTGGTTATTTAATACTCGTTTCAAGTATAAGTTTTAATACTCTACTTCAATTATTTTTATAAGATTATTCTTATGGGAATATTATTTAAATAATACTATTCAGTCATTTTCTAACTATTCTGGGGACGATTTACTTCATTAAATCAGCTTTACTCCAAACACCTCTTTAAAGTGTTTTCGAGTCTTCAAATGATTTTTAAAAGTCTAGAGCGGATCCCAAAACTCATTTTTATATTTAAGATCTTCCTTTTGAAGGGGATTTATTAAATACCGTTCAAAACCTGGGACTCCGGCTCTGTGGTGTATCTTTCATCTTTCGCAACAAGGTTGCGTTTTTGGTAAATGAATTGATTACTTACCCAACGTCGGGAAGTAAGTCCATCTATTGAGTCGGCATAAGCACCATGGGCTCAGTGGGCGTCCCTGATAGTGTAAAGTGGCTCAGGGGAGTCCATCAAATGCATAAGTGGCTGAGTGGCAGTCCAGCATAAGGTCCTAATTAGGGACCAGGGTGATGACCAGTTGGGGAATTCGTCCATCTACTAGTAGAAAGGTTACTTATGGGTATCTTTGCCTGATCAGCAAGTATCTGGTTTATGCCAAAGGTTTTCTTTCCTTCAAATTCATTGGATATTGCAACTCTTTCATACTTTACATAACAGAGGTTCCAGGAAATGTTTTAGAGATATATATATGTGGATTATATATATCGGGACTAATAAGTATCTCATAACTTTTTCATTCAATAATATTTCAAAGATTGAATCTATTCAAGTCTTTAATTGTGGTCTCATCTATGGGATGTTTTTCTTAAAACTAATTATAACTTGAATGGGTGGTAGTTCAAGTAGTATTTGGAAAGATATAAGTATATTGGAGTATTTTGTAACTTCATCTTTTAAACTTCTATCTAGTAAATGATTATCTTATGCATGACAAAGATTTTCAGAAAAACGTTGAGACAAGGTTAGATATATGAGATCACCTTGCAACGATATTTTTATACAGTTATACACTGGAATTCTGTGTGTATTATGCTTGGAAGAGGACTTCCAATATTTTGAAAAGTATATATGTATATATACTGAATTATTTTGCGACTTTATCGCATTAAGATATCAAACTTGATTCATTTCTTTTGACCAAGACTTTCATGAGTATTATGAGTAGGCTCATATATTGTAAATCATTATACATATTATTTTTGGTGGGCTTGCTGCTCATCCTTGCTTTATTTCTTCATCACACAACAACAGTTAGGAAAGATGGCCAGACCTCCAGCAGACCCAGCGCAAGCGCGTGGGAAGCGTCATGTGTCTTCCCGTTGATGTTGTAGCTGCTATAGCTGCAGAGGTAGATCTATTGTAGATCAGACCATCTACTTTTGAGAATCAATTATGTATAATTATAACTTATGGCAGATAATGGCAATTAACTGTAAATTATCAAGTAATCATTTGGGTTGTAATAACTTTTAAATTGTGGATTCAAAGACTTGTACTTATTTAAATTTCATCTCTGAGACTATACGGGTTGTGGTGTGTGTTAGTATGGGGTCACAGCATGAGGTTATTTATTATTAATTAAGTGAAGTGATATTGTGGAAAGAAAGACCGTGACAACCCGGATCCCGACCCCGGATCTGGGGGTGTTACAGAAATGGTATCAGAGCTAAGCGTTATAAACCTCAGAGATGATGGGACGTTAAGATAATAAGTTAACTAAGATAATAAGAACTCTTGCCAAGTTCATAGTCGGGCTACCTAACGTAGTACTGACAGTTAAAACCCTATGGGAACCCTTATAAATGTAGCGATAGAAGCGTAGTTCGTTATCGTATAGAGTAGCGGGACTCCGACCCTGAGGTTGAGGAGCAACAGCGCGATGATGTTTTATTACTAATTGGAGATCGGATTGTGGATCCGATAGAGTGTCCTAATGCAGGACCGGATGATGTTGATATGAGGATGTAGTGGTTGAGGATGTTGTCCTAGAAGGGATAGTTGCTGAGAAGGATTCCCATGGAGGATCCTGACAAGAATGAATAAAGGACCACTGATGGAATTGATGACCATGGTTAGGTCGACTACCAGAGGTAGGATGGTCGGGTCACTACCAGAGGTTTCGTTCAAGTGTTGTAAAGGACAGTAGCCCCTTTAACGCGGCTTACTCGTAAGACTGAGAGTTCGAATGGACAGAGAAATGCGAGAACAACTTTTAAGAACCGAAGCAAAGGTTGGTGACGTTCCCTATGTTGGCGTTTGCCGAATGGAAAATGAGATTTTGTGATGTGTAGTGACACTTCGCATAAGGAATTAGGGTGCTTCATATACAGTACAGCAAGGTAATCGCGTACGCGTCAGACAATTAAGGGGAATATAAAATTCGATATCCCCATCCATGAGCTTGGGCTCGTGGCAATAGTTTTACCCTAAAAGATTGGAGGCACTACTTGTATGGAGAGAAGTGCGAGAATTACCTAAGCCATAAGTGCTCTAGTACATTTTCACGTAGAAAGAGCTCAACATATGCCAGAGGACTGGCAGTTAGAGCTAATCAAGAATAATGATTGGGAGATTCTTTATCATTCGGGGAAAGCCAATGTGGTGGCTGATGCCCTTAGTAAAAGGAGAGACTCAAGATGATATGTCTTTGGGAGAGGTTTATAAGAGATTTTGAGAAAATGGAAATAGAAGTGAAGGTAACCGGAGCCGGTACCGAAAAGCTGTTTGAGATTGCAATACAGACCGAATTATCGGAAAAGAACATATTGTGCCAGAAAAAGTGATGAATGAAGGCAGAGAGCCAACAAATTGATATGAGATTAATACCGAGAGAGATGATAAGGGAATAATGAGGTATTCCTATAGAATTTGGGTTCCGAAAGTTCAAGGAGCGTAAGGATGAGAACTTAGATGAGAGCCATAGTTTGAGGAATAAGATTTTGAGCAAACCCTGAACGTGATAGTCAGGGAGGTCGCCATCAAGATAGAAGGAACCCATGACATAATGGAGTGGAAAATGAGGATTTTTAAATTAAAAGATGACCCCAATTATGGGGAGTAGGATGAAACATTTCATACTAAGGAAACAGAAAGTCGAGTAAGGAAAGGAGACCCGAGACGGTACTCCTATACAACAATTCATGGACCTGTCTAGACAGAACTTAGACTATTATCCCCAACCACCACCCTGAGGAAACAATGCGGTGAGAAATTCTTTCAGGACCTTTAAGTCGCTAAGCTCTCAGAGTTCCAAGGAACAAGATGACCCAGTTGAGGCAAGAGCCTGGCTAAAGGAAATACAGGAATCATTTGAGATTCTAAATGATGACGAATCCACAAAAGACTATTTTTGTCACTTACCCTCCTAAGAGAGAGACCACCCGCTGGTGAAAGGCCAAAGGAAGGCACAGAGCAAGAGATTATAATAAACTGATTTAAGTTCAGACAATTATTTTCGGGAAAGTACTTCCCAAGGTTATGGAGGTAGTGTAAAAGCTTTGGAGCTAGAACAAAAAAGGATGAGTATGATGAATTATGAATCTAAGTTATAAAAGTTGTCAAGATTCATTCTGAGGACACCGAATCCAGAATGACGGGATGTTTGAATCAATGCTTATGTTGTGTTGGTTTATGAAATAACGATAAGAGAAAGAAATAAAAATAAAATAGAGTTTTGAGGAATGATAAAGGAATTGGGTATGAGGAAACCCTAAAGACTCGTAGCAATAGAAATAGAAAAGTATGTAATCGTCAGGATGATGATGATCCACCATGAGTTAAAATTGATGGTTGAAGGCATAAGAGATACATATATTGTACCCCCTTTAAGTTGGGAGGATTCGAGGAAACCTTGAGATAATTCGAAGGATAAATAATGAGACGCGGATAGACTAAGGGGATAAGAAGTAAGAAATTAGGAAAAATTGGATGAAGGAAGTGACCTTCAAGAAGGTGAAGTGTAAGACCGGTGGCATGATACCCAGAAAGGGAGACGCCAGATATGAAAGATATCCCAACATTGAGGTGACTGTTGAGATAAACAACAAAAGTAAATAAGGAATTATTAAGAAGAAGTTCACGTTGAACACGACCAATATCTTCCAGAACATCCATGTTATCGTTACCAGATTAGGCAAGAAAAGCGGATAACCGTTGTTATCTTTTGGAGGCCATTTTGATTAACCTCATTTTGTATACAGATGTTATTGTGAAATTAGGCATTTACTATCGAGGTGGGAATGATTGAATAAGATACCCATATCAGTATATGACTTTATTTATCCATGGAAGGATGCTTGTACCTTTTTAAAGGTGGAATTAAGGATAGAACATCGGTAACTTAAAACGAATCCTAGGGAATGCATAAAGGTAGGCATTTCACCCTTGATAGGGATAGTATGAGTTTTGACAATATGAATTGGAAAGCATTAAGGTAATAATAACCTTTAAGGATCAGTGGAGAAATTTTTCAGAAGTATATAGACAATGGTTCTAGTATCAGTAAATGGTATTTTGATATGCCCTGTATATAGGGAATATAGGAGGAACGATTGAAGGATAACCTTAGAGGTTTTACAAGGAGAAAGGAATATTCGAAATTCTCAAGAATAAAAATGTTGATAAAGGAAATATGACATAATTATAATGTTGCCAAGTGGGGCACGTGTTAAACCACGAGAAAGTATGGATCGAACCATTAATGGTCGAAATTATTCAGGGCAATTAGGACTTAATATAAAAGATGTTCTAATTATGATTGAGAGTCAGTCATGACAGTGATTAACCTCTAAAGACTGAGGCAATAACTTATGGAAAAATGGTGATTTTTTTTTACTCATCAGATTTTAAGGAAGCATTTTCACTCAAGCAGTGATCGGAAATAAGGTAGAAAATTTATTTGGAGGTGGTTAAAATGACATTGACTGTAAGAAATTTTACTATCAGGAAAGGCCAAAGAGGTGGCCGACACTTTAAAGGTAAGAGGATAATTATAGGCGCTGTGCCAAAAGAATACAGTGATGATGGTTAAAAATGTGAAAGTTAAATTATGGTTTGGAAGATTGACATTCCTTCTGATGACTGTGCAATATCCAACCGTAATAGTAGTTGGTAAAGTTTAATTCGTGTAATCGCCATGAACGGGCTATCTATCTTAGAAGGTCCTATCTTGAGATAAGCCAGAACCATGTTTCAAAAAGGACTAGATGAATCCTTGAGTTAATTCTTCTATTTAGGGCGTATGATTAAGAATGGTATTAACCTGCTATCGTTGCTTTGATTGAAACTCTTCTGCACTTTTATCTGCTTCATGTCATGTATGTATGTCAGGATCAAGTGTTCTTCATGAATCAGAAATGGTGATTATGTTACCTCCTTAGAAGAATTAGATACGAGATGTATGGACTCCGTATGGTTAGTTATTAAGATTTCATGGAAAATGAATGACTACAGTGGGTCAGTGGTGGACCATAGTAAGGCAGCAATGATTCTGCGAGTAGTGAGCTGATTACAACCATGAGAGTTGTATTGGAATGGGTGTTGAGATTGAGTACCACTAATCGGGTCGTGGTATGTATAAGTTATCATTGATAGACTAATTAAGTAGAGTGTCTACCTAGTGAATAATTATTCTTTCTTATCAATAGAGAGTCGTATTATTATACGAGGAAGGTTGCGGTGCGAGCATAGAATCCTAGTAATGGTGATATATAGAATGAGATCCCAAATTCGATTTTCGATGTCGAGGGAGTTTCAAAGGTAATTGTGTATAAGCTCGAGGAAGAGCATGGGTCCATAGAATGATGGACGGATAGCGAAAATATTTAGGCACGTGAAATGCGATGCTATAATACTTGATGTTGATATAAATACATATATGTTTTGTTCTTCTATGATAAACCTCTATAGTTCAGAGGTAGGTTCCAAGCCAGATATTTTGTGGCAGTATATTTTTTTCATATATACAATTCTCTTCAGTTCGTTCTTTTCTCTTCTTTTCATTTCAAGTAAGCTGAGAAGAACAACCCTTCCAGAAGGGGAGGTATTGCCGAATGACTATCTATCTGTGTGATAGAAGCCAAGTAGGATACCAGCTATTGTTTAATTGCTTGTCAAGTACTAAAGGCTGGCCACCTTCTGTACTAACTATGCGATATAACAAGTGTTCATGATCATAGTGATCTCTCAACAAATTCCTTTACTTCTATTTGATTGATCAAATTTTGGAAAATAGAAGCAACTGAAAAAGGAGTAATAAAGTGGTGGTAGTATGCGAATGGGAACACATTCGTGATACTAAGGTTGACGTGGTTATTAAAAGGTTATAGAACGCTAACGAGCAAAAGTATAACCAGTATAATATTAGGAACGGAAGGTAGTAGCGATTACGAACTGGAAAGAATGGGTATTGAAAGCAGAAGCTCTAATGTTAAAAGCTATAGAGAGTCTGTGCAATAGACTTGAAAGAATTTGGAATGATCACATAACGCGGATTGAGTTTTTTATGACAATAGATCTATGTCAGTATTGAGATATCGCCTTATGAGATCCTTTAGGGAAGACAATGTCGATCTCCCTTATGTTAGGAGAAGTTGTAGAGCGCAAGATGCTCGGACCCGTATAGTCCAAAGGACCCGGATATGAT
>NW_027419829.1:0-2719 GCF_009905375.1 Apium graveolens
TTCCTTAAGATATAGCATTTACAGCAAAAGACATAAAGGAAATTTAGTGTTGGCTTCTTGTTCTTGAACAATTGGTAGGGTGTCATGCATTTTGCTTGATTAACCAAGGAAATATTCTGGGTGTAGCATGCAGCATTTACAGCTTCAGCCCAAAATATGTTGGTAACTTTGATTCTTCTAGCATTGTCCTTGCAGCTTCAATAAGAGATCTTTTTTCCTTTCCACCACACAATTTTGTTGGGGGGTTGTTCCTGCTGAAAAATCATGCATGATCCCATTCTCTTCACAAAATGATCTCATCACAGAATTTTTGAACTCAGTTCCATTGTCACTCCTGATTCTTCTAACTTTGAAATCAGGATGATTGTTGACTTGCCTTATGTGATTGATGATGATTTCACTAGCTTCATCTTTGGATTTTAGAAATATGTCCAAGAGAACTTTGATAAATCATCCACAATTACTAGGCAATATCTTTTCCTTGAGATAGCTAATATATTGACTGGTCCAAATAAATCCATGTGTAAAAGTTGCAAAGGTTCTTTAATTGTTGAATCAAGCTTCTTTCTGAATGATGTCTTGATTTGATTTCCTTTTTGACATGCATCACACAGTCCATCCTTTGAGAATTCCACTTGAGGAATACCTCTTACCAAATCTTTTCTGACTAGCTCATTCATAGTCTTGAAGTTAAGGTGGGATAGCTTCTTGTGCCATATCCAACTTTTATCTTGACTTGCCTTGCTAAATAGACAAGTGACAGATTCTGCATTTGATGAGTTGAAATCAGTTAGATACACATTCCCTTTTCTCACTCCAGTGAGAACCACTTTTTTGCTTCTCTTGTTAGTCACAACACAGGCTTCAGAAAATGTTACTGAGTTGCCCTTGTCACAAAGCTGGCTGATACTCAACAAAGTGTGCTTGAGTCCATCCACTAGGGCAACTTCTTCAATGATGACATTATCCTTTGAAATCAATCCATATCCCACATTATAACCAATGCCGTCATCTCCAAAGTAATACTTGGGCCAGCTCTCTCCTTGAACTCAGTGATCAGGGTAGAATCTCCAGTCATGTGCCTTGAGCACCCACTATCCAAATACCATAGATTATTTCGGTTTCCCTGATTGCTGGATGAACTGACTTCTATTTCATCTGATTTGGCCATAAGTGCAAGATTGACATAGCTTGTATCTTCATCCTCTTCTAATTCACTGCAGCCCAATCATTTTCTTGAGTGCTGAAAGCCCTTTCCTTTTGTTTGAGCAACTCAAAATATTTATGTTTATAATCAACAGGCTTAAACTTCTTTTTACCAGAATCAGACTTTCTGCATTCATTAGCAAAATGACCTGCCAAGCACACTTGAAACATTTGAATTTAGACTTATCAACTATGTTTCTGTTTGACTTGGCTGCTCCAAAATTTTCTTGAATTTGAGCTTGGAAAATCTCCTGGATAGAAAAGCAGATGTCATCTATGTCATCCATGTCATCTTGACTAAGATTGTCTTCATGTTTCAGCTACTAGCCTTTTCCCTTGCCTTTACAAACTCTAAGGTTTGGTGTAGATTCAACAGCTTCAACCTTATCTCCTTTCTTTTATCGTTCACCAATGCAATAGATCCTCCCTTCTTTCTCCCTTCTCCAGCTTCTCATCTTGCTCTATTTAAAGCTAAGGTCTTTAGAATCCCATATAGTCTATCCAAGGTAAATTCCTTGTAATCTTGAGAGTTTTTTTAAGAGTGTCATAGGTTTCCATTCCGTGGCAAAAGATCTAAGGAAATTTGAGGTTGAATCTTGTTGTGATAGATCCTTCCATGTAGTTTAGAGCATTCAGTTATTTTTGAATCTACTGACGCACATTACTTCACTATGGAAATGCTCAATATTGCTAAATCAAGAGTTGCATTTGTTTGTCTCTTACATGCTCAGTTCCATCACATAAACTTGAATTGGTCCCAGACATCCTTAGCAGTTTTGCAGTTTATGTGTTGTCAAACATGTTCACCACAACCCAAACAAATGTTCATGGCCATTTATCCTTAGAGAACTTGTTCAATATCAGGATCAGACCATCTCTACTTTGGTTGGATAGTGGTTCATTCTGTGGCATCTTCATAGGGACATGTGGACCTTTCTCATGCAGTCCCATATGCTTCATCCTGAGATAGGAGTTGCAGGTGCTCTTCACCTTCCAATGGGATAGTTGTCTTTGTCCAGAATGGAATCTTTCCTTCAACATCTTTTCTTCATTGGTTAGTTGTTGTGATCTTTAAACCTTTGTCTTCAAAGCTTGCTCTAATAGAATTGTTATTACCAAACAATCTAAAAAGAATTACAGAAGGGGGGTTAAAGGAATTCTGGCTTTTTTATATTTCAAGAATAGTTCTTCACAAATAAATAACTATGTTTGATTTGCAATAGTGCGGAAAAAAGTTAAGTAGAAATCACACAGAAAGCATTAAATACAAGTATTTAAAACTTTCTAGTGGAATGATCTTGCACCAGAGATATATTAAGTAGAGAGAACTGTGTTACAAATTTAACAGCTGCTTACAAGTTGAATCAACAAGAAAAGAGAAATTCTTTACAGATTTGCCTAATTATTTCTCTGGTAAAATGCGTACTAACTTGGATTCTTTTCAACTTGCTACACTTGCGTATTTATATCACCGGAAGGGTTTTTTAGCACATAAACGCAGTGAAAACGTAAA
>NW_027419830.1:0-28810 GCF_009905375.1 Apium graveolens
GCAAGATGCCAAATTGCCAACAAGTTTCTGGGAAAAAGCTGTCAACACTGCATTCTATACTCAGAACAGATATCTCATTAACAAGGCACATGGAAAGTCTCCCTACTCAATCATGTCCAAGAGAAAGCCTATTGTAAAGCATCTTCATGTGTTTGGAAGCAAGTGTTACATTTTGAAAGACAACTCTGAATATGTGGGAAAATTTGACTCAAATGTCTTTGAAGCAATTTTTCTGGGATATTCACTGGAAAGAACAGCCTACAAAGTCTATGTGATTGATCAAAATAAGATCATGGAAAGCACATATATGACCTTTGATGATGACAAGTGTCCAGGCTTGGAATGCCTTGATGATAATGAAGCTGAAGCCCTTATATTTGAAAACCTCAACATTGATAGTGATTCTGATGGAGAAGATGAAGTTAATACACAACAAATGATGAATGAAGAGACTACTAAACAGGAAAATCATGGGAATGGAAGCTCATCTCAAGCATCTGAATTTGATAGCACAACCTCAGGGGGATAAAGAGAAGAATGATCTACCAATCATACCAATAATGAAGAAAATGATGAAGGCACAAGTCAACAAATTCACACAAGGAAGTGGGATATAAGTCACTCTAGAGAAGCAATTATTGGTGATCCTACTGCTGGTGTGAGGACTAGAAGTGCAACTGCTAATGAGTGCCTACATGCATGTTTTCTATCTCAAGTAGAGCCTAAGAAAATTGATGAAACTCTATTGGATCCTGACTGGATATCTGCCATACAGGAAGAGCTGAATCAGTTTGAAAGAAGCAAAGTCTGGAAGTTAGTTCCTGCACCATAGAACAGAAGCATTATTGGAACAAAATGGGTGTTCCAGAACAAAATGAATGAAAATGGTATAGTTACCAGAAATAAAGCAAGGTTGGTTGCAAAAGGCTACTCACAAGAAGAAGGAATTGATTATGATGAAACTTTTGCTCCTGTTGTAAGACTTAAAGCTATAAGAATTTTTCTAGCATTTGCTGTACATTCAAATTTTAAAGTGTATCAAATGGATGTCAAAAGTGCCTTTCTGAATGAAGAGCTAGAAGAAGAAGTTTATGTGCAATAGCCTCCTGGCTTTGAGGATCCAAAATTTCCAAATTTTGTGTATAAGTTACTCAAGGCTCTATATGGACTAAAACAGGCACCTAGAGCTTGGTATGACACACTATCAGATTCCCTACTGAAGCATGGTTTTACTAGAGGAACCATAGACAAGACTCTCTTCTATAAGAAACATGGTGAAGATATGATCCTAGTTCAGATACATGTGGATGATATCATCTTTGGTTCTACTAATGAGAAGCTATGCCAAAGATTCTCCAAGCTTATGCAAAGTGAATATGAAATAAGTATGATGGGGGAACTGAGTTACTTCCTTGGACTTTAATTCAGCCAAAGAAGTGATGGCATCTTCATCAGCCAAACTAAATATGTCAAGGATCTATTGAAAAAGTTTGGAATGATTAATTGTTCACCGGCATCTATACATATGTCTACTGCAGCAAAGTTGAATGAGGATAAAAAGGGCAAGAGTGTAGATATCTCAAGCTATAGAGGGATGATTGGATCATTACTTTACTTAACAGCAAGTAGACCAGACATCATGTTTGTAACATGTCTATGTGCAAGATTTCAAGCCAATCCAAAAGAATCACATTTGATGGTTGTAAAGAGGATTTTTAGATACTTGAAGGGGACTCCTAACTTGGGATTATGGTATCCTAAGGGAACTGGTTTTGAAGCTATTGGATACACAGATGCAGATTTTGTTAGATGTAGAATTGACAGAAAGAGTACCAGTGGAAGCTTTCAATTCCTTGGACAAAGACTTGTATCTTGGTACAGCAATTTGTATCAACTTCCACAGCTGAAGTTGAATACATAGCTGCAGAAAGTTGTTGTGCTCAAGTGCTTTGGATTAAAAATCAACTAATGGATTATGGCCTAGTGTTACATAAAATGTCTATCATGTGTGACAATACTAGTGTTATATCTATAGTAGCTAATCCAGTTAATCATTTTAGGACAAAGCACATTGATGTGAGGTACCATTTTATTAGAGAACATGCTATTAATGGTACCATTGAGCTCATTTTTGTACCAACAGAAAAACAACTAGCTGACATTTTTACTAAACCTTTGGACGAAGCAACTTTCACTAGACTTATAAGTGAAATTAGAATGCTCAGTTCTTCATCCTAAGGTAAGAACTGAACTAATGTTTTGCAGCAGATTAATCTCCAGTAAATCAAAATTAATTTGATTAAATTGGAAATTAACTGAAATATGAATTATAAATATTTCAGAAATCTCTGCATATTTTTTTTTCAAATTCAATTAACTTGGAATTTTTCAAATTCTGAGTAAACTGCTTAGTTGTTAATTTACATCCTTAATATGTAAAATTAACTCAAGGCAGGATTACAATAACCAAAAGTATTTAGAGAACTGAGTTCTCGATAAGTATAAATTGACTTCTCGACAAGTCATTTTAGGACTTCTCGAGTGAGTCCTCGATAAGTCAATTTACTGACTTCTCGAGTGACTTCTCGATAGGTTTAAAATGACTTATCGATAAGTCCTTGTAGAGTTCTCTAATAGTGTTCATTCACAGAGTTCTCTACAAGTACAATTCTTGATTTATTAATAACTCGAAACTAAGATAATTTAAATTAATAAATTATTTTGGTAAAATACTTTTGGAAAATTTATTCTAATTTTATTTTGAATTTATCCAAGTAAAAGTTAGAATTAGTTCAGTCCATTCTTTGGACAAACTGGGTATTTATTTGACATTTCGATAAGTTAAGTTTGAATTCTCAATAAGAGTAATTTAAAATGACTTCTCGACATGTACTTCACTTCTCAAAATGAATTCTCGATAGACAAACTCCAAATGTCTATTTTTGAGTTCTCGACAAGTCATCTACTTTTACTATAAATACCCAGACTTCTCGATTATTTTGACTTGGAATTTCTCGAAATTCTAAGCAAACTGAATATTTATTAACTCATATTCTAACTATATGAAGTTAATAAATAACATATCAAAAGAAGCAAAAAGTATGAAAAACTGAGATAATTTAATTCATAAATTATGTTCAGCAAAATACTTTTGACAAACTTTGTCTATAATTACTCTGACTTATTGACATATTTATGTGCTTATATTTTTTTTAATATGTTAGTCTAATGTAAGTAGACTAGTACTTTATATCTGATGTTTTGAGAAAGCTGATAATGGTTAAATTATTTGACTGTATGCTGATAGGATGAGTTACTTTTATGTAGGGAGTACTTGTTTATTTGCATGGGGAATAGTTATTCGATAGTGAACTAAGATTCTTGAGTACTTGCATGGGGAATACTAACTAGTCATTTCTAACTGTCAAGTATGCTTATGTGATTATTACTCTTATTATCCGGGTAACTCAAGAGTCTCTTGGTTTTTATCTTTACTAAATTAAAACGCTTCACCCTTTATCATTCATCATTACTCTTATTCTCAACAAACATCTAATTTCAAACTCACCTCCTATTCATCTCTCTCTATCTCACTCAAATGGATGCCCTGGTCTTCTACAGACTTATTCATGGAGCTTACCAGCCTGTCCATCATCTGGATGAAGACCAAATTTACTTTGGTCCTTTCGGACTACGTGTCCGTCTCAGGGGGTTGTTTGCAGCCCCTTTGATATTCCACGAGAGATCTTTGATGAACTCTCATGGGTTGATCAACACAACATTCTTTTCTTTGAGATGGAAGTCTCTCTCGAGCAGGAGAGACGTGCAAGGGTAGTTGAGCAGCAACGCCTTGCTGCTTTGGAGTTGCAGGAGAGGATCATCTCTCTTGCACACTCTATGTCCAGAGCTTACCAGCGCAGGGCAAGGAGGTTGGAGGCTGAGAAGAAGAAACCCAAATTAGAGTAGTTAGGATTAGGATTTACTTTATGTCATCTGAATCTTAATGTACTCTGTGGTTAATATTAATGAAAATATTCTTCTTCTCTGTTAATTTGTTTTTTTTTGCTTGATTATTTGTCATGATTGCCTTGTGTTTACAAATTAATTGGTTATTAGTTTTCCTGTCATAATGCTTGCAATTGTATGTCTCAATACTTATGCCTAATCAAAACAGATAAATATGTTCAATGCATTACAGGTTCAACACAATCCACTCAGACAACAACAGGAAATTCAAATTTTCAATCAACAGGTATTTGTGTTAACATGCAGCTAAAACATCTCTAAACCAAACTGTAGTTCTCCCAGATACAACAACTCAAACACAAACTCAAACACAATCTCACTCAGGTGACTCTCAAAAGAAACCTGTTTTGTAAAAGGACAACAATTTCATAATGTTCTTCCGAGTGTTTTGTTCATTAAGAAGAAAAACCACCACAAACATGGAAAATGTATCAGTGTTTTACTGAATATCCCATGAGTATTCCTAATGCACCTTTATGTGCAAAACAGTCTTCACAGACTGAAAGGTTTGAGGGTAGTACTCCTGAGGAAGAGCTATCTAAATCCTCTCCAATTCAATTGGAGTGTTAGGTCCCAATTTGTTTGTAGAAGGGGGGGTTGAATGCAAACAATACCGTTTCGTCGAATAAAATGCGGAATAAAATTGTGAAACAAAATTCAAGTTAAATAAAACTTTTATTAAACTTGAAAGGTGTTACAACTACGGTATCGGTTACAAGGGATTAATCTCAAATCAATTATTACAAATCTAGAATAAATTCGACATGAACTTTTTCTATTTTTGTAATTAAAAGATCAAATGCTAAAAGCGATTTGAGATTAAGTTCTAGGGATTTTAATCCGCTAGATTGATACACAAGAACAAGAGAGTGATTTCTAGTTGATTGGATTTAACTTTACAAGCTAGAAATTGTAAACTTGAATTAGCAGATAAAATGAAATATTTTGGCTGCTTGTTCTCTTTTTGTTCTTTTTCTTCTGTTTGATTGCTCTCTGTATGTGTTATGTAAATGAATTGGTCTCTGCTTGTTTTTAATCACCACAGCCGAGAATGTTGAACTGGTGTGACAATCCTTTAGAGCTAGTAAGACAATTAAAATGAACTAGCAAGACTTTCGGTATGACTATTGATTGTCATACTGATTGTCATAGTAGTACAAATGAAATTGTCTTACTGAATTAATAAGTGATTTTAATCTAAACAATAATTCTATCAAGACAATCAACTGAATTAGCATGACTTTCGGTATGACTATCAATTGTCATACCGATTGTCATACTAGTACAATCAGTTGTCTTTTTAGAATTAAAACAGATTTTAATCAATTAAAATTCTGTAAATCCTTAATATTAATTCTAACTTAATTAATTAATTTAATTCAATTAATCAATAAATTAATCTTTGCAGATATAATTTATTTTCTTAATTAAATTATATGACTTAATTAATTAATAGAGAATTAATACTAACGCTGAGCAGCATCCATTCTTCTGACAATCTTCTGAAAGTCACTGAGACTTGTGAATCAATTCCGCCACTTCAATGCTGACACTCGATGTACTGTCTGGTTCATGAGTGACTAACTTCCGTGACGTTTCTTCATGTCTTGACTTTGATATTCTGATTGAATCCTTGTAATAAATTGATACCTTGACGAGATCTCTGTCACTTGATTAAATCCACGATCTTGATTTACATCACTGAGGCATGATCAAATTCTTGAACTTCTTCCAGTGAATCTTCAAGTCTGCAGATGAACAATGTTTCTTTGATCTTTGACAGATGTTACTTTGTGAGATCTCTCTGATGATTGATCCACTATTTACTTATTACATTCTTATTTGAGTTGAGTTAAATACTCGAATAAACGAGTAGGCTATGACATATGCCTTTCAATCTCCCCCTATTTGCTTGTTAGACAATAACAACAAATACCTAGAGGATAACTCAACTAACAAATAAGAAAAAGATATAAACAGTAAGGTAAAGTAAATAGCAGAAAAGTTCTGGATTATATTTAACATTTTCCAGATTCCAAATGAAATTTACAAGTGAATACAAGATAGATGTTCCTCTAGCCTGAACATATAACTACATTAGACTATCTTGATTCATAACGCTCTAATCATATTACATTGAGTTTTGAGCTAATTGACTTCAGTTGTCTTCTCTCCTGACTTCACCTTCTTCTAAATCTTGAAGCAATTCCTTGTCAAAGACACGATCCTTTTCTGAAGTGAAGCTTGATGGTCTGACTGGTTGAACTCCAACTGACTTCAGCTTATTCTTGAGTTGATTGTACCTTTTAACATTCTTTTCACAATAAGCTTGAATCAAGTCAGCAGCTTGAGTCTTCAACATGGATGAATATCCAGCAGTTCTCAAATGATGTTCCATCCAGACCAGATGCTTAGCTGAGTAGTCTTTAAGAGATTGTACATCTAGCTGACAGATTTGAAGACAATCAGACTTAAAGAATCTCACCTGATGAGGATTGTTGACCACTTGAGGACTAGCCCTGCTGGCAAACTCTTTAAGCCTTTCCCGAAGAACTTCATTCAATTCTGAGCTTCTTTTGACTTTGTTTAAAAGAACCCAAATCTCTGACAACGAACGATTCTCAAATAGATGAAGTGACACCTTGAATGATCCTTCACTCTGACAATATACAAAAATGCTCATCTCATTTAGGGATCTATCAAAAGCAGCTGTGATCCTTGAGACTTCAGTCTTGATAGCATTCATGTACATGTCATTGTTAGGATTTGAGATTTCCAGCTTGTCAAGAAGATGTAAGAATTGCCTATCATTGTTAGTGCATAGCTGAGGCATATCGAGTACTCTCCTAGCTTCATCCCATTTTTCACCAATCTTTAGTCTGACATCTCTTCTCCTTTCTTGAGCCTTAATGTCATGAAGATGTTGCTTTTGAAGAGTTTCTGTTCTTTGTATGTCTTTCCTCCTGTCAATGATCTGAGAGACCTTCTTAAGTTCAGCTTCTTTTCTTAGCATCTCTGACTGCTCTTTCTGAAATTCTTTCTCAAACCTAGGATCCACTGTATCTTCCTCTTCCCAATCTTCAAAATCACTTTCCTCTTCAGCTTCAAATAACCCATCTTTATCTTCCTGAACTGGTTCAGTGGGAATGTCAAAAATATCGAAGTCATCCTGTTCTCCACTGTAGTAGACATCATCAGCCTTTCCTTTATCTCCAGCAGAAGTATCTTTTTCTTTCCCTTTGGCACTACTCCCTTTCTTCTCCCCCTTAGTTGAGGGATCCTCTACTGACTTTCCTTTGGAACTTCCATCACCTCCAGAGCCTGATCCTCCACCAGACGGTCCTTCAAAATAAGCTCTTTGTTCTTCATTAGGGCAATGAGAATTCTTGATCATGTAATATAGGTGCTTCATCCCTTCATTTAGATGTTCCATGCCCGTCTCTATCTTTAGAAATCTTGAGGAGTCCAGTGAATGATTCATCTCAACGAGGTCTTCAAGAGAAGTCATTCTTGTGTGTAGAGAGCAGAAGTTGGATATGTCATCAGCTGATAAATTTGGAGTGTCCTGAATAGAATTGAGCTTTGGTATTACAGTAGTCTTTAGATCTGAGATGTCATTCCTTATGATTGCAAGCTGATTGTTGACAGAGGTGGAAGAAGAAGACCGTTCAACCACTTGTGCTTTGAATGCTTGAGCTTCAGCTTGGCTTTTAGCAAGTTCTTCTTTTAGGGCAGCAATCTGAGCTAACAGGTTTACAGTATCAGTGTCTGTGTGTGCTCTCACCTGAAGTTCACTCGTGTTTGGTTCACTCATCTCACGTGCATGTGTTTCTCTCAATATAATTGCTCGTGAGGAGTCTTCCAGTTGCTGTTCTTGTGTACCTGCATTAAAAATCACCCTAGCCTCTTCAAGAGAGGTCAGTGGTGGTGCAATGGGAATTCGCGAGTCCCGATCCTTAGTCAATACTATCAAATCTTTTGGAATAGATGTCTGAATTGCTTCAGGGATAGATTGACCGAGTTGCCCTCCACTTTCTCCAGATAAATCTGCGAGTGGAGAATCCCATAAGGGAGCCAGAGGTGTTGGATCTGGGAGGGGAGAAAATGACTCTATTAAAGATGGCGGAGAGTCAGATTTTCCCTCTGAAGCATGTGAATGCTCTTCTGCCGTAACTATGGCAGGCACTGTAACCGACTCTACGTGCACTCCTCGCTGTGTGTCCTGAGTATGATCTGGGGAAGTGTATGGTTCCATTGTGAGTAATGGAATTGTGCTTGACTCAGTACAAGATGCCATGGCCCTATGGCGAATTTCAATAGATACATCCTGTTGAGAGAATGCCTCTAGTAACTGTTCATTGGCCATTTCAAAGTCCATATCCTGTTGGGAGGACAAGGATGGGCTTTCAGATGCCTCAGAATAGGTTCTTCTTTTCTTAGGAGGAGGCAGAGCTGAGGGTTCACTCATATTTGACAATGTACTACTTCCTAGTAATCTCCTGGGTAACATTTTAGACAGTGGGGGAGAGGTTGAGATAGAATGAGACTCTGTGTTTGGCTCTATGACCTAGGATTGAAGCTGTGGTTCTACAACTTCATGGTCAGCCCTATCAACCACTGGGGGTCTTTCAACAGAAGTAGGAAGAGAGTGAGAGTGAGGAATTACTACCTGTAATGGAAGAGTCTGGGTGGCTTGAACCACTGGAGGTTGAGGTTGCTGTTCATGGCCGGGAAGATTGAAAATAGGTAAGGGAATATAATTGGCCATGAAAGCAGATACAAGTACTGGAACTTGCATGAATTTGAAGGTTGTGTCTTGGCGAGTGTAAATCTTTTTGCTAACTGGAGGGGGTTCAGTTACAGCAGAGTTAGCAAAAAGGGCTTTGTGTTCAGGTGTGAGTAGATGATCTGCTATAAGCATGAGAAAACGAGCATAGTAACATGATACCCTACGATTTGTAGAATGATCACGTAAAGCAGAAGTTAGATGTCTCAAGAGAATGGGAAAAAGTAGTTTGCCAAAATTGATCCTTTGATTGAAAACAACCGCAAGACCAATATACTGCAGAGTGGAAGTGATGTTATGAAAATTGGATTTTGTGCAGTTGGCAAACACTTTGGAAAGTGTATCGAAGAAAATATCCCATTCAGACACCAAATTTGATTTAGAAAGTTTGGTTAAATTGATCACCCCCTGATAGTGAATAGCATTGAAAAAATTTGTGATATCATTTTCAGAGGGTAAATTACAGAAATTGTCAAGTGGAAAATTTAGCGCACGATTGACGACTGTTTCATCAACTACATACTGTGTGTTTGCCACGGTGAATGAAAAAGATTTTGAATCATCGGCCACAGTAGAGGTTGTGCAAATCAGTCTAAGAAGATCGATATTTAAAATCACATTTGATTTAATAGCAGAGCTAACAATCGAATGGTCATTTAAAAATCTAATCCAAGGCTTAAATTTTTCAACATCACATTTTTCCGGATTAAAATAACCAACCTGATTATGCGCGACAATTTGGAAATTGAGAGCCATTTAAAATAATAATAAGATACACGCTTTTCAAAATTTTAAAAATAATATTAAGAAAATTCGAATTAATTAAATTAATTTAATAATTCGAATTAAATTAATTATAATCGAAAAATTTAGACAGAAATGTATCTCGTTAGAATTTTTTAACTCACAAACACAGTTTTAATAAGCCAAAAGACACAAATCAGAAATTAAAATTAAAAATAAAAAGTTCAAAATCAACAACACAAATGGAATTTGAAGGGGCAAACTGATTTTTATAAAAAAATTTTTTAATAAAAATGCAACAGCACCTTTGTATATATATACTTGTATGTATATATCACAAAGTGATGAAATAGTAAGCTGAGTAAAAACTCGAGCAAGGAAATACTCAGATTGATGGTTTGGTTCGAAGAGAGAGAAGAGAGAAAATTAAGAGATAAAACTGTTAGATTTTTTGAAATGAAGTGAACTGATGAAATGGTTTAAAAACAATACACCAAACGCCTTTATATAACAGCTGGTATGACAATCCGGGATTGTCATACCGATTGTCATACCAGGCAAAAGAAGGAAAAGAAATACAATAGAATAAGTATTAAAATTATAACTGGTATGACAATCTGATAGTCATACCGATTGTCATACCAGGCAAAATAAAACAAAAATAGATATGTATAATGTTTATAACTGGCAAGACAATCAATAGTCATACCGATTGTCTTGCCAGTATAAAACTATACTGAAAAACACTGAAATGACAATTATATTCGCAAATGACTTTCAGCAAGACAATTTCAATTGTCTTGCCGATTGTCATTCTGGAAATAAAAGGATTTCACACAGAATTAATATGAAAATAAGTATATATATATATAAGTACTGAAATGATTTTCAGCAAGACAATTCAATTGTCTTGCCGATTGTCATTGCAGTAGAAAACAAAATAAAATAAAATAAAAGGAACAGACTTCTATTTATGTACTGAAACTATATTACAAAATAGTAAAACTGAAATAAACACTTAAAATTTTTACAGAAACAAAGACAATATATCAGAATTTATTATTTTTATTCCAAAAATAGATTTCTCTTGAATTTTAGCAAATAAAATTCATAGAAAAATATTTTTAGAGGAAATACAATATTCTGAGATATTTTAAATTAACAAGAAGGGAAAATAACAATAGATAAGATAATATATATTACATAGAAATAAGCAAGAAATATGATAAAATGATAAAATAAATTTGCAAATGAATTTTTCATTTATGAAAAATTCATTTGTAAATTCATTCAAGAACAGATCCCAGATATTAACTAAATTAATCACTAAAACTATTCAACATGCCCAATTTACCAACTAATCCGGTAAATGTGGATTCGTCAAGTGGTTTAGTGAAAATATCTGCTATTTGTTCTTCTGTTGGAACAAAAAATAGTTCAACAATACCATTCATGACGTGCTCTCTAATAAAATGATACCTGATGTCAATGTGCTTTGTCCTCGAGTGCTGCACAGGGTTGTTGGTAATGGCTATTGCACTTGTGTTGTCACATAAAATAGGAATCTTGTTCAATACAGAGCCATAGTCTCGTAGTTGGTTCCTAATCCACAAGATCTGAGCACAGCAGCTTCCAGCAGCAATATATTCAGCCTCGGCCGTTGAGTTGGAAACTGTTTGCTGTTTCTTGCTGTACCATGAGACTAGCCTGCTTCCTAGGAATTGACAACTTCCTGAGGTGCTTTTCCTATCAACAACACTTCCTGCATAATCTGAATCTGTATATCCAACAAGGTTAAAACCAGATTCTTTAGGGTACCAAATACCTAGATTTGGTGTTCCCTTAAGATATCTTAAGATTCGTTTAACAGCAACGAGATGAATATCTCTAGGATCCGCTTGGAACCTTGCACATAAGCATGTAGCATACATAATATCTGGTCTACTTGCAGTAAGATAGAGTAACGAGCCAATCATACCTCTGTAGCTTGTGACATCTACCTTAATGGAGTTTTCACATGGTCCAAGCTTGACAGCTGTAGTTGATGGAGTCCTTGTTGATGCAGAATCCTCTAGATTGTACTTTTTGAGGAGTTCTTTGAGATACTTGGATTGACAAATAAATGTTCCATCTAACCTTTGATTTACTTGTAATCCAAGAAAGAACTTCAGCTCTCCCATCATGCTCATTTCAAACTTGTTGTGCATTAACTTAGCAAATCTCTTACAGAGATTATCATTAGTAGACCCAAATATTATATCATCCACATAGACTTGGACTAATATAGTATCATTCTTATGTTTTTTAGAAAAGAGAGTTTTGTCTATGACACCTCTAATAAAGCTATTTTCAATAAGAAATTCAGAGAGAGTGTCATACCATTTTCTTGGAGACTGTTTTAGCCCATAGATAGCTTTGAAAAGAAAGAAAACAAAATCCAAATGATCTGGATCTTCAAAACCAGGAGGTTGCTCTACATATACCTCTTCATCCAGCTTTCCATTCAGAAAGGCGCTCTTGACATCCATTTGATAAACTTTAAAGTTTGAAAATGCTGCGAATGCCAGAAATATCCTGATGGCCTCAAGTCTAGCCACTGGAGCATAGGTTTCATCATAATCAATACCTTCAGCTTGAGAATACCCTTTAGCTACCAGTCTTGCCTTGTTTCTTGTAACCACACCATCTTCATCTAGTTTATTCCTGAATACCCACCTAGTACCAACAGCTTTCTTGTGTACAGGCCTAGGTACCAGTTTCCAGACTTGTTGACTTTCAAACTGATTGAGTTCATCTTGCATAGCAATCACCCAATCTGGATCAGACAGTGCTTCTTCAATTTTCTTAGGTTCCATCTCAGAAAGAAATCCTGAGAACAGACACTCATTTTGAGTAGCACGTCTAGTTCTGACTCCAACATCTGGATCACCAATAATCAACTCAAAAGGGTGAGCTTTATTCCAGACTGTCTGTCTTGGAAGATGTGATCTTGATGATTCGCCTTGAAATTCATTGTGATGTTGTGTCCTACTAGATGATCCTTCAGCATCTCCCCCTGAGTTGTTGCCATGTTGACTTGATGATTCTCCGTCAGTAGCAGTGGTATCTCCATTGTTGCCAAAGTTTCCATCACTATTACCTTGAGTATCATCAGGATTAACAGGTTCTTCACCAGCAACAACCTCAGGTTCTTGACCATGTTCTGATTCTGAATCTGACGTATCATCAAACTTCAGTTTCTCAGAAGGATCTTCAGTTTGGATACTAGGGAGTTTAGTGTCATCAAATGTAACATTGACACTTTCAGTTACTTTGTGTTGATCAATGATATACACTCTATATGATCTTCTTCCATATCCAACAAAAATACCCTCATATGCCTTTGCCTCGAACTTACCACGACGATCATCTCCATCCTTGAGCACGAAGCATCTGGCACCAAATACATGAAAGTATTTGATAGAAGGTTTCTGTTCATTCAAAATCTCATAAGGAGTTTTCATGAAGTCTTTGTTGATTAGAGTTCGATTCTGAGTATAACATGCAGTATTGACAGCTTCAGCCCAAAAGTACATTGGAAGACCTGATTCATTTAACATCGTTCTTGCAGCTTCAATCAATGTACGATTCTTCCTTTCTACCACTCCATTTTGCTGAGGGGTTCTAGGAGCTGAAAATTGTTTGGTAATCCCTTTGTCTGTACAGAATCCATTGAGAAGTGTATTCTTGAATTCTGTCCCATTATCTGACCTTATTGCTCTAACAGGGACGTTAGAATCTAAATCAATCATCTTGATATGATCAATCATAACTTGTGGTGTTTCATCCTTAGAGTGAAGAAATAAAACCCACGTATACTTGGAATAGTCATCAACTATCACAAGACAGTAACACTTCTTTGACATAGAAAGGATATTAACTGGACCAAATAAATCCATGTGCAATAATTGCAGAACACCAGTTATGGAAGATGTGTCAGTGCCTTTGTGACTTGGTTTCTTTGACTTTCCTTTCTGGCAAGCCTCACATAGTCCTTCTGGAGAGAATTCCAGCTGAGGCAAACCTCTTACCAATTCTCTTTTGACAAGAGAATTCATTGTTTTGAAATTGAGATGGGAAAGTCTCTTGTGCCATAGCCAACTCTCATCTGACGATGCCTTTGCATAGAAACAATTGACTTCAAGATTGCTTCCAGAGTTCATGTCAGCTACGAACAGATTTCCTTTCCGGATTCCCATTAAGGAGGGTTTTTCACTTTTCTTGTGCAGAATCTGACACTTCAGCTTGTCGAATAAAACATTGTAGCCGTTGTCACAGAACTGACTAATGCTAAGCAGATTGTGTTCAAGTCCTTGCACAACATATACATTTTCAATGATAACATTTCCAGCTTGCAAACAGCCATATCCCTCCGTTAAACCTTTGCTGTTATCTCCAAAGGTAACCACTGGGCCAGCTTTCTCAACCACATTTGATAGCAGGGCTCTATCTCCGGTCATATGTCTTGACGATCCGCTGTCAAGAATCCACACTACCGGTTGTACCTGTTTAATGCCCTCTTTTCTTGACGATGAGGTGCTTGCATCATTAGCCATGAGAGCAAGATTCCCAACTTCTTCATCTTCACTGTCAGTATCATCCCAGCTTCTTCCCTTTGCCAGGTACGCCCTTTCAGATTTACTCTTCTGATTAGAATCATAAGAGTTCTTCCTAGCTTGTTTTGGCTTCCTGCATTCTGTGGCAAAGTGTCCCAACTCATTACAGTTGAAGCATCAAATGGTGCTTCGATCAACCATCCCTGTTTTATACCCACCACTGCTGGTGTTAGAGGATGAAGATCCACCTTTCTGGAATCTGTTGTAGTTGGACTTGTACTTGAACTTGGGATTCCTTTTGAATCTGACATTTGAGAATCTCTTGACAATCAGGGCCATTGACTCATCCTCCAATTGCTCCAGTTCTTCCAAGGAATAATAATCATCTCCTGATTGATTTGTAGTAGGAGAATCAAATTCTGCTACTATCACACTATCTTCAACCTTGGAAGACTGTACCATTCTTTCTGACTGTTGAGATTGATGTTGATATTGTGGTTGTTGTTGTTGTTCATCAGCTACTAGAGCAGTAGACGTGCTGACCACTCTTCCTTTCCCGTAAACTTCCTTCTGCTGAATCTGCTCCAACTCATAAGTCTTTAACACACCATAGAGCCTTTCCAAAGAAATCTCACTCAGATCTCTTGCTTCTCTTATGGCAGTGATTCTATGTTCGAGATGAGTTGGCAGTGTTAAAAGGAACTTTTGTTGACCTCCCTGATGGAATAGTATTTACCATTAATATTCAGGTTGTTGATCAATGCATTGTACCTCTCAAACACTTCAGTGATTCCTTCTCCTGGATTTGATTTGAAATATTCATATTCAGAGGTTAGGATTTCTAGTTTGTTCTTCCTAACTTCCTCTGTGCCTTCATTAATAATCTCAATAGTTTCCCAGATATGTTTGGAATCTTTACAATTCATCACATGTCTATTCATTAGGGGATTAAGGGAATCTACTAAGATTAATTGAAGGCTAGCATCCAGGGAAGCTTCTTCTATTTCAGCAGGAGAGAAGTCCTCAGGATCCTTCACATAAGTTCTCGCTTTGGTGATCACAACATCATTTCTATTACCTCTGGTTCCATAACCATAGGAATTTTTGGACCCTTCTTCAACACTTGCAAATATTTGGGGTTAGCAACCTGTAAAAACAGTAGCATCTTCTTCTTCCACATAACATAATTTTCTTTATCGAAAAGTGGAATTTTAATGGTTCCAACTTTTTGTGTAGTCATTATGAATTTTTTGAGTGAATAAAAAATTCAAGAAGTGAAAGAAACACAAAAGTCTAGGATCTTGATTTGTACGTTAATCAGAAGGCTCTGATACCAATTGTTAGGTCCCAATTTGTTTGTAGAAGGGGGGGTTGAATGCAAACAATACCGTTTCGTCGAATAAAATGCGGAATAAAATTGTGAAACAAAATTCAAGTTAAATAAAACTTTTATGAAACTTGAAAGGTGTTACAACTACGGTATCGGTTACAAGGGATTAATCTCAAATCAATTATTACAAATCTAGAATAAATTCGACATGAACTTTTTCTATTTTTGTAATTAAAAGATCAAATGCTAAAAGCGATTTGAGATTAAGTTCTAGGGATTTTAATCCGCTAGATTGATACACAAGAACAAGAGAGTGATTTCTAGTTGATTGGATTTAACTTTACAAGCTAGAAATTGTAAACTTGAATTAGCAGATAAGATGAAATATTTTGACTGATTGTTCTCTTTTTGTTCTTTTTCTTCTGTTTGATTGCTCTCTGTATGTGTTATGTAAATGAATTGGTCTCTGCTTGTTTTTAATCACCACAGCCGAGAATGTTGAACTGGTGTGACAATCCTTTAGAGCTAGTAAGACAATTAAAATGAACTAGCAAGACTTTCGGTATGACTATTGATTGTCATACCGATTGTCATAGTAGTACAAATGAAATTGTCTTACTGAATTAATAAGTGATTTTAATCTAAACAATAATTCTATCAAGACAATCAACTGAATTAGCATGACTTTCGGTATGACTATCAATTGTCATACCGATTGTCATACTAGTACAATCAGTTGTCTTTTTAGAATTAAAACAGATTTTAATCAATTAAAATTCTGTAAATCCTTAATATTAATTCTAACTTAATTAATCAATTTAATTCAATTAATCAATAAATTAATCTTTGCAGATATAATTTATTTTCTTAATTAAATTATATGACTTAATTAATTAATAGAGAATTAATACTAACGCTGAGCAGCATCCATTCTTCTGACAATCTTCTGAAAGTCACTGAGACTTGTGAATCAATTCCGCCACTTCAATGCTGACACTCGATGTACTGTATGGTTCATGAGTGACTAACTTCCGTGACGTTTCTTCATGTCTTGACTTTGATATTCTGATTGAATCCTTGTAATAAATTGATACCTTGACGAGATCTCTGTCACTTGATTAAATCCACGATCTTGATTTACATCACTGAGGCATGATCAAATTCTTGAACTTCTTCCAGTGAATCTTCAAGTCTACAAATGAACAATGTTTCTTTGATCTTTGACAGATGTTACTTTGTGAGATCTCTCTGATGATTGATCCACTATTTACTTATTATATTCTTATTTGAGTTGAGTTAAATACTCGAATAAACGAGTAGGCTATGACATATGCCTTTCATGGAGGTTCCTCAAAAAGGAACAACTCCCCTCATAACTCTAGCACAAGCCGCCTTAGCAGTCAAAGCTAGAAGTACAATTGCCTATGACAATGTCATGAGAAGGGCAAGTATAGCACATTTATGTGTCAGTATGTTGCAAGTCATACAAGGGTTTGAGGCTGGTGTACATGATAGTAACCTAGTCAAATCCCCTCCAATTCAGTTGGAGGTTCCCACTATAGGTGAGGAACAACACACTATCAAAACCATAGAGTAATCTGTGAGTCAAATTGTGACCCTAGTCACAAGTGTTCTTAATGATTCATTCACCTCACACCTTCAAGCTAATATTCTCTTTTCTGATGAAATGAGTATGATTAGGCCTATATAGATTACCCCTAATCATATGATCACAGACAACTCTTCTCAGCCACCTCTTATTTCTGTAAGTCAAACACAACTAAGCCTTTCATGTGAGAATAAGAGAAAAAATTGAGAGAAAAACAGAAAATAAGAGAGGCAGGATCCTTCCTGGCAGAAGGATAGGTAGATGAGTGTATGGATTTAGAAATCCTTGTGAGGGAACTTTGACTCTCAAAAGTCATGAGACTAGTGCAGTGAGAAGTAGTGAGACTACTTATTCAAAAGAACAGAGAGCTTAGGATTTTTTCCTGACAAACTCTTTCTGCAGAAATAAGTGGAACCTCTATTCTATTTGATAAAATCATCTCTACAAATCTCACTGGAGCTTGAAGCTGCAGACAGTGTTCTAAATGGACAATGACAGTAGCTTGAACAATGTGCATCTAGCTGGATCTTTCTACCTGGAGATAATGTCAAAAAGGGGGAGAATATATCTAAATGCCTGCCAAAACAGCTGATGGATGTTTCCAGATAATAAAATATTCTATTCTTCACAGGGGGGAGAGAAGAATAAATCTAAATGCAACTCAACAAAAGAAGACCAGATGGGAAGATTGGTTTCTGTATTTAATTAAAGTTTTGACATCATAAATCAGAACTTGTGCATCATTTCATAATGAACAAGTTGGGGGAGATTGTAATATATAGTAGATGATGTCAAAGATTACTGGAGCTAACAATGTCATTAGCATCTCTGATCATAGTATGAAGCAAATCAAATGGACATCTGATTTGAGTAGAAGATTAATGAACAATTATTTTCAGTAATTAGTTAAGCTTGGGGTCAACCCTAAGTAAGTTGTATTGTTATCTAAATTTGTATTTTGTACTTGTAACACTTAAAATCTGTAAAAAAGCAAAGGAGCAGACTGGAGTCTTTTTCCTAAAATAGAATCAAGCCTAAGGATTCTATCTAGAAGAAGATCAAGAAGATCATGCCTCACAAGAATTTTGAAGAAGCTTGGAGTTGAATAAATCTGTTTGGAGAAAAATATTCTAAGTCAAGATCTCTACAAGTCACAGATTTAATGTTATAGAGAAGTCATTCGAGAACTTCAGAGAGTACCGATGGATAAGCAATATCTACTCGATGGATGAGCAATATCTACTCGACGGATGAGCAATATCTACCCGACGGATGAGCAATATCTACTCGACGAATGAGCTATATATCTACTCGACGGATGAGCTATATACCTACTCGACGGATGAGAAATATCCATCGAGAGTGGAGAAGTCAGGAAAGCTACTCGAGAACTCAAGAAGATATCGACAAGCCAATTTTAAAGAACTGAAGATTGGAGATATCGACAAGTCATTCCTTCACTATAGAACTCAGAGTTATCGATAAGTTATAGTGAAGATGTGAAGACTACAGATCTCGACAAGCTAAAGACCTCTACAAGTTAAACTCAATATGGAATGCTAGAGATCTCGTTAAGCCTACGTACTTATCGAGATGCTAAGTGTTCTATTAATTCAAACTGGAGATCTCGAAGTACAGTCTCAAAGTACATAATTGCAGATCAGTTCAATATCTAAGATAAACAATCAACAAACAATCCAACAGCTGGATTGATAAGTCTACAAAAAGCAGCTTGAAGAGTGTACAAGATCAATTGCAAAGATTAACTGACAGAGGAAGATTAAAGTAAACACGGGATGCTAAAGATATGCTAAGCCAGAAATGGAAGATTTGCTTTTCTATATATAGAAATGACAAGTGACAGTTTAGAAAAGCTAATAGCACGTTTATCATCCACTATGTAAACTAGCAGTTAACTAAGTTATAAAGTTAACACTGGTCCTCTAGTTAGAGGCAACAATTTAGATCAAATCTCTCGTATCACCCTCGAGAAGAAGCTGGGTTCTTTAACATCAAAGAGCTTAGAAATTTTGTAGCAAAACAGTCTTAATTTTTAATATACAAATTAAGTGAGTTTTGAAGATTTGTGTTCTTTATTTTCTTCAAGTTTAAATTCTTCATGAACACTTTTCTATACAAGATTTAATTTACTTTGTTCAACCATTAACTCTCAAGAAAAGCCTAAAGTGAGAAAAACACATTCACCCCCCCTGTGTGTGATTCATTACCTAACAATTTTAATCTCTAAAAGTAAACTACCAAATTCCCTTCATTTGTGTATAGTAGTATAGATACATAGAACAGTCGTTTTAGTTATCATGGTCATGCACATGAAGAAAGAAAGAGTGCATGCATATATGATGCATCGTAATTTACCAGAAAATCCCAAGCAAGAACGCATAGCGGGGGAAGTACACATTGGATATGGACTTATATTCAGTTGTTAGACAGATTCCTTTGTTATATTTATATTGATATTGCAGTAAATTGATTCTTCGATTAAAATTCTTGGTTTGTAAGAACAAGGTGTACCTGTTGGAGGGTTGGAATTTAAGGACATATAGACAATCCAGTTAGTGTTAGGAGGAAACACATACACACACACACACATATTCGAGATTCAATTCTACCAATACAGAGTGTGCACATAAACACACAACAATATATTTGACATGGAAACCCCACGTCCCAACTTATATTATTAATCAAAACAATTATCAATAATACATCAATACATAACACCTCAATGGTGTCTCAAACTGATACTTGAGCCAACCAATGCTCAAACATCTCTCACACGATACCTAAGACGACTGCATCTCTTAAGCATACATCAAAACAATAACATGACTATGTATATATAGTCATCACAAACTTAATCAATAAGATATACCTAATCTGATTACAATAATAATTGTCTGCCCATACAATTATTACCCATTTCCATTATGATAATAATTTTAAACACATACAATTATTACCCAATCCAATTATGTCTTGTATCACCAAGCCCATATCACATATTGGGTTTAACCCCAACAATCCTCCCCTGTGACGGCCTCAACCCCGGGGTCAGGAGTTGACGTCATCAATAACAATATTAACAACCTAACATAATCCAACTCAACATTATTATATAAACACAACCCTTTTTTCTAAGATCTTTTCCAGGTTTAAGTATGACTTAGGTTACAACCATCACAAAACCAACTTACTAAAGACAATCCAAACAATACTATCCTTGCTCAACAACTCAACAGACCCGCTTGGGTCCAACACAACTACCTCAGAGGAGCCTGACATGGAAGGAACTGGAACTCTGCCCTGACTACCACGGGAGAATCTCCTAGACATCTGCAATACATATATAAAACATTTTGCAAGGGTGAGCAATCAATTGCTCAGCAGTACCACTATATAAATAATAATCAAAAACAGTTTTATGATAAACAATTATAGGAACAGAAATCATAACTTGCTAGAAAACAAGTAAAACATGTGTGAACAGGATATCAAAACTAGCATTCTCTGTGAAACCAAATCATTAGTTGTGTGTTGTGCATAAATATCAATTTCAATTTTAGCATGCTTCTTTCATTTTCAAATCTTCCGTTCCATCGCAGGACCCATAAAACCATTTGTCCCGTTACGGGGACCTAAAATCATTTGTTCCATTACGGGAACCATAAAACTTATCCCATCACAGGATCTATAAAACTTGTCCCATCACAGGACCTATAACACTTGTCCCATCACAGGACCTATAAAACTTGCTCAGATATAAAAGTATTGGATGATCCCTGATGAGACAGCTGATCAGGCTATCCTATGAAACTTGTTTCGGAACTCAGAGACTAGCTAGGTCTCTGTCACGCTGGGCTGGTGGTTATAACAGGGTGCGCAACCACTTCGCCTCTTACGCTAACTTCCAGGCCGTTACGGACCTTCTGCGCCCACTCATCCAATTATCTGATCATTTTTACGCAGTTTTCTAAATCACTTACCTATCTCTTGTCAAAACAATTATAACACAACACATTTTCCCAAAACATTTTCATTTTATTCAAAACTTAGAGATAGGTATTTTCAGAAGTTACTTTTCCCCCAAAACCAAGTTAACAAAACAATTTGAAACCTAGGGGATACGTAACTTAAATCGTTCTGTTCCACTACGAGAATAAAACAACATTATATTCATATATGCTGAACCATAAAGATATGGTCAGGGGTACTTGCCTTGCAGAGCTTTACAAATATTATCGATTGACCATGAGCCGACACGGATGCTCAGGCTTTAACGTCGAACCACTAGATTACCCTGGATTCGACTTCAACACTCAGGTCCTTCGATTGAAACCTTACTGAGCTCGTCGACTGTCCACTAGGCTATCCAACGCCAACTCTTGGGCTTTCCGACTAGCACCTACAAAGTCGAAACACCCTAACTTAGACCTTCGATTATGCTTAACATATCCTCGCTAACCAACTACCCGAACGTTAACAAAACCCGACTCGTAATACTTCATATAATAATACACGTACCAATTAGGGTTCACGTCTTCGAAAGTCGGTTCGGTGTTCATTTTCGGAAAATAGGTATATTTATCCCTTTATGAAACTAGGGTCATCGATTTTTGTAAAGTATTTCATCACAACACATAATCAGATTTCGTATAAGGTACGTACATATAACTGATCGACGTCCCGATAGTCATTGGGTACGGCCCTGTATTTCCGTAATTAAATTTTCTGGAAAACGGGCAGCACCTCCTTTGATTATCAGCTAACCCGTCGAACATCCCGACGTCAAATCAATCACAACCACAACCCAACCCAATCCAACTTCCAACCACCGACTTCAGTCCACAACGATAATTCACAAATTCACAAATACCACTTAAATACAATTATTAATTGTTAGTCATTTTTTATGTTTTAAATCGTATTTTGTATTTTTAAATTGTAGGACTCAGAAATATTCATCATAGTCCACCATCGGCTCGCCGATGCTCATCGCCGACGGCGACAAAATTTATTGGTGCCCGACGCTTGTCAGGTTTCCAAATAAATTCTATCAATAAAATTAGTAATAACCTCGCAACAACTAATTCAGATAATTACAAGGATTCGTTCGAGTTTTTGCTAAAATAATTTGAGTAAATACAATAAATATTCACTCGAATTTTTCAAAAAAATTCTCGTATAAACCGGTAAAAATTATCTGAATAATTTCATCAAAACTTCTGAATAATCAGAAACTTCAGAAATCAAACAAAATAAAAAAAATCATTAATTCAGTCAAATACATGCACGCGCGTGTGCTTAAACAGAACAGGGGCAACCGAAACAACACCACGCCACCATGCCTCGCCGGAATCCGGGAGGCGGCGACAACCATAACAACCGAAACCCACACACGCAAAGATACACACACAAAACACACACAGAACATACACAGAACACACACAGCGAGCAAAATTGGGGAAAAAGGGGAGGGAAAATGGGGAAGGAAGAGAGAAAGAGAACGGTGGTGGTGGTGCTATACCGGAAAATAACAGGTGGCCGAAGAAACTAACGCGGCAACATAGGAAGAACAGGGGAATTAGCAGGGGAAAAATTCGGAGAAATAAAGGGGAAAACGGGGAGCAAGGGAAGGAGATGCGGGAGAGAAAAGAGATCGAGGGGGATGAGATTGATTTGAGAGAGATTCCCTGAACTGCATGATGAAAGAAAAACGGAGTTAACCCGATTACCCCTCTCCCTTTACTTTTATTTTATTTTTATATTTATCAAATAATCCCCGCAACTAATACTCTATCTGACCCGCATATTAACTATTTAACGAGCAATTCACGGGTAATTAAAATCTGAACATTAATAAATTATTTTATAAAATATCACAAATAATTAAAAGTTAATAAAAATAGAATTTTCATAATTTTAAAATAATTTTTGAAACACAAACGATGCCCGTTTTTAACGAATAAACGAAACAACGTTCGGGTAAAATTAATCGCACAAATTCCCGAAGTAATTTTTAAAATTCTCAGAATATCCCATACTTAAATAAATATGAGTTTCTAATTTTTAAAGAATTTTGAAATTAAATACGGATTTAACAAATAATTACAATCAGAAAATCATATATGGCTAAATAATTGATGAAATGTTGATTTCTCAATTTTAAAAACTCCTAAAAATAATTAATAAAATTATGAAGCCATAAAAAATGATTTTAGGGATAATCCAAGTATTTATATAAATAATTGTTGAATAGAATCACCTTTAAATATAAAAACAAAACAACACAGCTTCACAACTAATTACACAAATCATCCTCGAACACCAATAATCACATATAAGTATTAACAATTTAATATCCAGTTGACTGAACCCATACACCTATTTTGTTTACGTAATTATTTAATAATTACATGTTTAAACAATATTAAAATATACGAGTCGTTATAATCTTTCCCCATTAAAAAGATTCTGTCCTCAGAATCTGATTTTTAACCAAACAAGTGAGGATATTTGTCAAGCATATCTGACTGTAACTCCCAAGTAGACTCTTCTACTCGAGGATTCATTCAAAGCATACTCACTATAGATATAAATTCATTCCTAAGGATTCGCTCATAATGACCTAGGTTCTGGGTCGATCATTCCACGCAGAACAATTTGGATGAGAGCCCATTGGCTCCTACTCAAAGGCTTGGTTCGAATCAAGAACATATCTCTTTAATAATGACATGCAGAACACATTATAAATGTCTGCAACTGCAATGACAATGCTAACTCATGAGCACTTTATCTATCTTCCTCGATACCCCCAACGAGTACATATATTTAGGGCTCAACTCGCCCTTTCTAACTAAACCTAACCAATTTCTTTCAAGGTGAAATTTTATCAATACCCATGATCCTACTTTAATACCCATACTCTTTCGATGCAAATTTGTCTCCTTTCTTTGTCCATTCCAAGCTGCGTCAACTCTTTTTTTTCGAATAAACACCACTGCATCCGTGGTGCGCTGAATTTCCTCAGGATCCAACAACATTTCTACTCCCACTTTCTCTCAATAAAGGGAAACTCACACTTATGCTTATACAGGGCTTCGCAAGGTAGCATTCCCTAATAACATGATTAATTATTAACATAGAAAACTCAATCAATGGTAGGTGATTACCACAGTTTCCTTTAGATTCAAACTATATACTCTCAACATATCTTATATTGCCTGAATCGTCCTTCCACTTTGACCCTTCGTCTACGGATGATAGGTGGTGCTCATTTTCAATTTAGTTTCCAAACATTCGAATACATCTTACTTCTCTCCATCAGTTAAGACTGGAAAGTAATCTCATATCGTCACTTCTTTTCACCTTTAGATATTTGAACTTCACATTCCACTTTCCCTATTCCTTTATTAACTCCTTAGCGATTTTAATCACATTCAATCCTTTCCTTCTATAAAGGGCATATGTTACTACACCGGCTTTGCTTAAATGTTTGTTAACGGAATAATCGGAATCATTTGTTACTCTCAGCCAAAATTTATACTTGAAACTTAATATATAATTGTTTTTCCTTCTAATCTTCGTAGGGAAATTCTTGGGCATTCCATATGGACCTCCCTGATCATTACATAGCTGAGGATGTTATCAATAAATACAATCATGTTTATCCAAGCACTCCTTATACACCATGTTCCCTGAATGATTTATTTGTTATTCCAAATGACATTACCAAAAATTGTGATGCTCATATTTCATTTTAACTGTAGTCTTCGATATGTTCTCAAGCTGGATCTTAAGTCAATCCCCGAGAAATAATATACTCCTTGAATTAAGTCACCTAAATAATCATTTTTTTAATAGGGTTACTTATTCCTATTCGTCATTTTTTTAACTCTCGGTAATCATTACATACTCTCATAATTTCATCCTTCTTTTTCAACAACATCTCTGGTGTAAATCAAGGAACTATATCTGGTATGTTCACTTCCTTACTAATATCTTTACAATTATCGAACTAATTACTTCACCCCACGGGTCTTCAAAGAAATTCCAAGGCAATTATATATTACGCAACTCCATACACTTTACTATTCGCTTCTCCTGAATTAATATTTGCCTTATGAAAGGACAACCAATTCGTTACTAAAATCATGTCAAACTCCTCTAGCTCAAAGGGTGTCAGATCAGTTGCACTACGTCCGAATTTCTAAACACTCGATCTTTTGGTCAATCTGGAAGTTCTACCTCTAGCCGTGCTGGATATTGGCCCTTGGGATGTAGTACCTTGAGTAACCGTTCCACAATTCCTCGCAATATGTCCAACCTTCCTACAATGGTAGTGAATAACTCCTGGATTTTCTAGATTACCCTCCAACGCAGCATGACCCTTATGACCACATTCGAAACATTGAACATTCTTTGTTTTCAGATCTGAAAATCACATCAGAATCTAACTTACTCTAATTGGAACCGACTTCTATCTAACTGACCATTAGTTGGTACAATTAACCAACTCCCTCTTTTAATTAATCAATTGGAGTATCATCTGAAACACCTCTAACATATCATAGTGTACGTTGTATCTTTAAAAGTAAGGTATTTTCCAAAAATTTGGGCAGCATTTCCTCTATATTACTGACTACCAGTCGGACTCAAGCCGACACCAATAAGTATACTAACCACCTTCCACCACTCCACTCCACAGTTCACAATACTGTGACACATAACATATTAATAACCCTATGTATCACTAACCAGCATAATAAAATGGGTTGGCTATTTCAGTCACAACTACCAACAAGCAACCTCACAAACTAGGTCAACTTAAGGACCTCTGCTAGGCCTACTAGTCCAAGTTTCAGCCAACCATTCTTCTAAAGGTGGTTCCCTATCATTTGCCATAGACACGACAATCACTGAATTAACTTTTCTAAGACAACAACCTTTTCCAATGGATCATAAATCCTTACTGTTGCTATCATTCCAAAGTAGCAACCGGACACAAAACTTTAATTTCTCCTAACGGTCAATTCTTCGTTTACTTTCCATAACTAGGATGATCTGACCACAGTGGTTACCGAAGGAAATTCATGTCCATAAAATACAAAATAAAATTTTGAGATCAGGATAATTCATTCTAAAAGAAACCTGAAGGAAATGCGGATATGACTGGGAGCAACCATACAAGTACGTAAGATGGCCAGTCTTAGTACCATACAGTTTATAATACATAATTCGGTGGCGTCCCACCAGACCCTTTACCACACAGACAAATAGTCAATTCATATGTATTGTTTGCCCCAATCAACCGATGGAAACTTCGAGGAAAGAAATGTAAGGGTTCAAGGTATAAACCTCAGTACTGATCCATATTCACTATGAGACTCGGCTATCGTGGCAGCCGCTGACTATTACCCTTCCACCTGAACTTTCATGGTCAGATTCGCTTGCTCGAAAAAAGAAACTAGAAACCTCAACTAGACATTGCCAATGATACCTATATATAAGGGAGACTTACTAAAAAAAATCTAGGGCAGTTCCAGCCAATCCCCAACAGACATCAGGGTTACGCCTTCGAACCCTTGACTAAACTCACAGACTCGCTCCTCTGGTTGAGTTGCTGACTCATATCTATATAGAATAAACCTTCTTGCAATCATCTGACTCTATTCCTAACCTAAATCAGGGACTCAAACCTGTAGCTCTGATACCAACTGTGACGGCCTCAACCCCGGGGTCAGGATTTGACGTCATCAATAACAATATTAACAACCTAACATAATCCAACTCAACATTATTATATAAACACAACCCCTTTTTCCAAGATCTTTTCCAGGTTTAAGTATGACTTAGGTTACAACCATCACAAAACCAACTTACTAAAGACAATCCAAACAATACTATCCTTGCTCAGCAACTCAATAGACCCGCTTGGGTCCAACACAACTACCTCAGAGGAGCCTGACATGGAAGGAACTGGAACTCTGCCCTGACTACCACGGGAGAATCTCCTAGACATCTGCAATACATATATAAAACATTTTATAAGGGTGAGCAATCAATTGCTCAGCAGTACCACTATATGAATAATAATCAAAAACAGTTTTATGACAAACAATTATAGGAACAGAAATCATAACTTGCTAGAAAACAAGTAAAACATGTGTGAACTGGATATCAAAACTAGCATTCTCTGTGAAACTAAATCATTAGTTGTGTGCTGTGCATAAATATCAATTTCAATTTTAGCATGCTTCTTTCATTTTCAAATCTTCTGTCCCATCGCAGGACCTATAAAACCATTTGTCCCGTTATGGGGACCCAAAATCATTTGTTCCGTAACGGGAACTGTGACGACTAAGAAATTTTGCGTCGTAATTAAGTAAATAAAGAGTGTGTTATGTGATGTGATTATAATTATGTGATTAAGTGATGATTATTTGTCTTATCTGTATACTAGAGTTTAGGAGCGTGGATAAAAATGTTCCAATTTAAAGAATCAGCTTAAAAGATAAGTTGTGGTGTCGGGCCGTCAGGTAGAACGGAACCCGTCCTAATACGGAGTTAAAGAATATAAAATATGAATTATGTGATTGAATGAATGAATGAGTAAATAAAGTATTTCGTCCTAAGTGACGTGTTGATTGGTAAAGATATTGAGAAGCGTAATCAAAACGCTGAGCGTCGGGCCGTCAGGCTAAACGTGACCCGGTACGCGTAAAAGAGGATAAAGAATGAAGAAGGATGAGTTTTATGATCAGACCTGAGTCGTTATGTGACTGTATATGTGTGATTGCTTGACTGTATGCATGACTATGTGTTCTGTGTCAATTTTGTGAATTTTAAAGGAATTACGTAATTTAAGTAAAGGTTTAATCAACCTTCGCGCATTTTTATAAAATCATCCGAGAAGGATAAAAACATGGGATTTGTTCTGTTATCTTCGTAAAGATCCTAGAGACTTTTTAAAAAAAATGAGTGAATTTAATTGTTGATCTTTGCATTTTTAAATTGATTTTATGAGAAAAATGTATTTATTAAACAAGTTTGCGAAATTCATATAAAATCAATCGTTCGCTCAAAAATTTATTATGAGTAATGGATAAAAAGCTAATTTCGAGACCTACGTGTTAAAATTGTCATTTTCAATAATTCTCGACTTTCCGAGAGAGAAATATTTTTATTTTGGATTTCGTTGCATTCAAGTAAAAAGAGAAAGAATATGTGAATTGAAAAGGGAGTTATTAGATTACCATTTTGCCCTTGTGTTGGTGAAGTATAAATTACTCCTTCCTCCCCCATTTTCTTCTTCTTTTACATGCACCCACTCTTTTCTCTCCTCTTTTTCTCTCACGCTCTCTCTCTCTCTCGAACAACTCTCTCTCTCGGCTCTCTCTTCAATCTCTCTCGGTATACCTCCCTTTTTCCTTGATCAAACTCATCAATCATCCCTAAATCTTCTTGCTAAACACTTATGTGTAGGTAGAAGTGTGTGCATGTGTGTGATGAGGCTTGCATGCCGATGTGTGTGTGTTGTGTGTGCTCGGTGTGCGTGTTCACCCGAGAACCCCATGGTTCTTCTTGTTGTTGATTGATGTCATCTTGTTAAGCTTGATTCTTTGCAAATGAATGAAAGAAAAGATTGTTGGATTTTTAAACGCAGCGGGGCATGGCAAAACACTTTTACACATATAAATCCA